>NC_056727.1:1092349221-1092399221 GCF_019279795.1 Protopterus annectens | reverse complement strand
ACACACACACACACACACACACACACACACACACACACACACACACACACACACATTTTTATAGTAGTTATTTATTCATTTACATCAGAATTATGTAGATAAATCCCAAACTTTATTTTACAACAAGAATGTGTTCATATTTTATTTTACAGCCTGTAAGTAGCAATTAATTGGTGAGCATGACATTTATGGCTGTATTTTTCTGCATTTATGGTTAGTTTTTGGTTAGACTGAAGGGACTGACAATATTGGGACTTCTGCAAAATCCAAACCTATGCTTTGCACAAATTTGTTTGAATTTGACAGATATATTGAGCATGATGTTGGAATAAATTTGCATTAACAACAAAATCCCAGTCTGGTTTGTTATTCTCCCTAGTCCTGCCCTAGTGTCACTATTAATCCTCCTCCTTCAGTATCCTACAGAGACTGCTGAGGTGACCTGTGTCTGGCATACAAAGTGTTCTCTGACCCAATACTGATGGATTTACTACACATCAGCAAGTCAAATGCCATCAGAAATACTCAAAGTAGTAATCTAAACCTCTTCTGCAACATCAACAGTATGGTTTGGAGAGACAGGTATATCTTGCAGAAAATACCGTTGCTCTGGAACAGATTCCCCATCCACATAAAACACAGATCATCCCTGTCCATATTCAAGTGCAAATTGGATCTATGAATGGGAAACAACATTTACTGCAGGACTGCCCCCTGTACTACTAATGGACAGAGACAGCTCCTTAATGCTTTATCCCATGTATGGGTCCACTAAAATTATCTGTGGTACAATCCCTACTATTCTCAATATGAGTAATATGCAGTAATTGACCATGGGATGGGTGAAGCCAATCTATAACCAAATGGGATAGGTTAATTTAAGCACAAAAAGGGGAAAGTGGCTAGGCTTAAAATGGCTCACAAGGGCAGCTAGTCTAGTACTTACCTATGAACCTATGAACCTTAAATCTGCTCAGCCACATATCTACAAGAAATTAAGTGTATGCATTCATACTTTTTAGTTTTCTTGTAACAGATTCAAGTTGAACTTCTATCCTGTCTTCTCATATCAAAGTGCAGTGTTTCCCTTCACCAGTATGCCACGTCTGCACTGTGGACTTTCTACCATCATAATTCCTTTTTTTATGCATGTGGTTTCCAGAACTGTGCACCTTACTCTAGGTGCAGCCTTTTCAATGCTCTGTACACTGGGGGGGGGGGGGGGGTGACATCATTTCCAGAATGCATTCACATTTTTATGTACTCCAACATCTAGATGGTATGAGAAAGATCTAGAGACAGTGCTATCATGTAACATTATGGGAAGTAAGCCATTTGAAAAAAAAAGCAGGAAGGAGGATTGGTTTTCTACTCTGATAAACAGAAAGCGGCTTCACTAGTAGAAAACAAAGAGCCTCTGCTGGGCCACACACCTTCCATCTTTAGACTGTCTTCTTGTTCTCATTCTTTTTCCTGTTTTTGTTCCTTTTTTGTAGGAAGTTAGCAAGCCACATCTGGTGTATTGTGTCCACTTCTACACATGACAGAATTTTAAGACAATAGATCTTATAGGAATCTGGATCAGAATTAGGAATCAAAAATGGTATACAGGATACTCAAGTAGCCATACAAAATGTGATTAAAACAGCTTGACATGTACAATAATAATGTACAACAAGTATCAAACATATGAGTGGGTGCCGTCTTTGAAAAGGACAGACAGCTGAGAACAAGATGACCCAATCTGAAGATAAATGGTGAGTGGCCCAGGGAATACACAAGGAAGTAATATTTCACTAAAGGGTTGTAGATAACTTTAACAGTCAACATGCAAAACGGTACAGTCAGAACAAGTAACATAATCCTGAGCTAACAGATGCAGGAGGGTAAATAATAAACTATTGTTTAATTTGGATCTTTAGGTTATTAAATAGGTAGATAGCTGGACAGACAATACATAGCTGCTGTCAGACTGTATGTTTCTATACCAAGCTGTTCGAACTTACTGCCTAGTTCTGCTTCTGGACATTCAGTAACTGCTGTCCACTTTGTTAGTGGATTGTCTGGCATTGTGGCACATACGGATAAAGGTTTGACAGTGACAGATATCTTGGGATCAACTCATTTTGGTCCACTGAAATGCTAACACCTACCGGAGTGGGGGGAGGGGGTGACAGAGACAGAGAGAAATGCATGGAATGCAGTGTGATGGTCTGGGCAATATGCATTTTGATCTACAAGCCATGTACGTGGCAGTCTTCAGCTGCACATGTATAAACGTGTTCATACCATTTCAGAGAAGGCATTGCTGATTCTTGCAAGCTGCATACACATAAGTTTCCAGGGGAGAAGTTGAGGACAAAATAAAGCATCCATCATCCATGGCAGATTGGATGAAAGACTTTTCACACTTTGACTATTGGTGCAGCATGAGCCATGTAAGGTTTAGACACCATAGGAATAACTTTCATTGGAGAGTAGGAGCGTCCCCTCATGGGGTGATGTGGGATGTAACAGGTAACTGTATATGGGAAGTAAATGAGCATCAGAGCAGATGGTCAGCAGGTATAAAGGACAAAAAAAACACAGAAAGATAGCTTCTATAGTGGATCTTTGAATGGTCTAAACCATAAATAATGAGGACCTGTATGATGGCAGACAGTTAGTTCCAATGTGAATAGCTTTAACCTTATTTATAGTTAAATTGAGTCCACTGTAGCAAAGTGAGGGCTTCATTTCTGTCTGTACATACTTACTTGTGAAATTGCCAAAGCAAATTAGTGCAGTTTGTGCAGAGAATCTTCTCCATACTGGATAATTTGAAACATTCCAGTTTGTTAGCACATTTTGGTAATAAAAAGTCTGTAGAAAAGCAGTCTAAGACAAATCCTTGTGGCACATCCACCTGAAAAGATTCAGACTACAACTGCAGCTTGCTGTTTTGCCTTTCAGTTTTACGTTTGACATAGCTGACAAAGCACTTAAGGGTTGCAGCAGATAAAGTGCATTCCATTCTGGGGAGGGGGTTTAAAGCTTTGTAACACTGTTCCATGCCAGGCCCACTATGTGCTCTAGTCAGTGAAATTGTTCACAACACATTACAGAGCCTAGAATTATGACACAAGGGTGACCAGTGTATATCTTCACTGTACAGGCAGCTACTTCCACTTAACGTGGTCCTCAGTAGAGCTATATCTTATTGTACATAATTTACTTTCACAAATCCCAGTCACAGTCTCTAACTGCTTACATAGTATGACCGTGTTTGTGCAAACAGTGCTGGTTTTCTACAGTGTGTGAGTTCTGACTCCTTTTAGGCTGTGGTTTGTTAGTAGTTTTTGTAGCATTGCAACTACTCCTCATCAGATACATGTCTCTATACTACAACTGTTGAATCCACATGAATTGCCTCTACCCACAACCACTGTTCTCTAAAATACTGTTTCCCCATCTGTACCTCCTCTGTTCTACCACTAACATATGATCTCTAACTCATTTCCAACTACTACTACCAAGGACTTCTATATTCTTCTGTACTTTAAATATTCTCAATGATTATTTGTATTGTAAATATTATAAACAGGTATTAATATGGTTCAATATGTTCTGTAAGAAATTACTAAAACTTTAATTGATGTCTGTAAAGTCCATATAATTATCAAATACATTTAATAAATAGTATTGTTAAGAATTATACATGACTATAAAGGCCACAAATAAAATCTGTCTGCTGATAGTTAATGCCAAAAAATTGTGCCAAACTATTTACTGTCAAACTGTAATATAGTTCTTAAATGCTCTTCATAGAATTAGTACAAAAACAATCTATGCTGTTGTCAGAAATCTTATTATGTACTAACAAACATTAATATATTACGTCTAGAAGTGCTAGAAATACTCTTGACATTACTAGGAATGAAGCTATACTATTATATTTCACCTCGTTGTCTTAGAACTGCCTGGCAGTTACTGTTTATGTACAACTGTGTACTGTGGAGCTTTTTTCCTTTGTTCTCCTCTGAAAAGAGACCATATGCTCAGTCTTATTTTCCCTGTCAACAAATGCAAATAAATAACAAATAGATAATGAATAAACATTGGTGATAGAGGGATATCTTCTCTTTTAACCTTAAAACTTTATTTACATTTCTTGAAAGATCTACTTGAAGCACAAATGGTGCTAGGATAAAGTTTACGGATGCAATGGAAATATAGTTATCTGTCACTATCAGTGTTATGGGGCAGGATGAGGCAGTAAAAATAGCTGAATTTCTTAAATCTAAGAGGAGATAAAGGGTTGCATTCATTTTTAGTTTCATTGCTGTCTTTGGGTCAGATTCTGTAAAGTTCACAGAAGTTATTTGTGGATAGTGCAGCACGCCGAAGGAAGACTTCAGCACACCTGCTGTGGACATGATTTCAGAAGACACACTGAAGGCATTCTGAGTACTTAGCTATTCAGTGCAGAATAATTAAAGATTCTGTTCACATCTGTCTGATTCCAAAATACATTGTGTGCACACAATACAACTTAAAAGCGACAAACTGCCACACAGACTCTTTTTCTGAAAACCTTGTCATACTCTTTATGGACCTCAAGAAATAATGGCTAATAGAACAGATTTTGCCAAATTCCATAGCAAAAAAATAAAACATAAAAAGCAACCTACAGTTAATGAACTGCAACAGGCTGCAGTGATACAAGCCATAAATGAGGCTATGGCTGTGCACCCTAGAAGGCAGCCAGACAGATCAGATCAAGGCTGCAACTAAACCAATTGTCAGACCAGCAAATAATCGACAGGTACTGGCTAGACAAATAACTTGTGTGGTTGTCTGCAACATGTGTGCCCCACACATGTCTGTGCAGACCCTGCAAGGAAACCCCATCCCCCTTGAAACCAAAGTGTATCTCAGTCTGGGTGTAATTGCATCTGGGCCATTTCAGAAACACATGGGGATGCTGAGGGAGTGTCACAGACAGCTGCCAGCCAAATCCTGGCAAAATTCCTGGAAGCAATGTGCAGCAATGTGGATAACTACATACACTTTCCATCCACCCTCATGGAACAGAGAACTGCAATGCATATGTTTTACAGCATTGCAAACTTCCACCATGTACTCGGTGCAACAGATTGCACACATATACTTATCAAGTCACCATTACATCCTGAAGAAGACTGATATATAAACAGAAAGATAAACACAAAAGCTAGAAGAAGTAGCTGGATTGAACCCACTCAACGTAATGCATGCTGCAAATCACCACACAGTTGTAGAATGCAGAATCCACTTTATTAACTTCAGAACATAAAAATCCAAGGATGAGCGCTTTCATCCAGAAAGATCTAGACGTCATCAGACCAGGGTCCACAACTTAACCAAGTTTAATCCAAGTGTTTTCAGGGATACTGTGAATGAATGCAACTGGCAAATCCTCAAAAATCTCCCATTAGATGATGCAAATACCCCTTTCAATAATATAATACTAGACATATTAAATAAGTAGGCTTCCATAAGAAAAAATGCTTAAAGACTAGACCTGCACCCTTTTGACTTTCAATACAAAGAAACTAATAAAAGAAAAATATAAATATAAATACAAAGAAAAATAAAATATGGCAACAAGAATAGATCACCAGCCACACATCAATAGTATAGACCCCTTAGAAATAAAGCAAAAAAACTTATTTGTAAGGATATGCTGTAAAGCATACATATTTACAGGGGCAAAAATATGCTACAACATTTGGTTCAAGAAGCAGTTTACAAAGTCAAAAAATAGATGGAAAATAGAATTATGCTTACCAGAACTTTTTGGATAAGATGCAGCCATAATGACAGCGATGGCTTATACTATAGATATAGCACATATCATTATATAGAGAGGTATGACGACAGTAGAAAGGACAAGTGAGAATAGTTGCAGGAAAGGATACCATGGAGAGAAAACAGAGAAATGGAGTGAAAAAAACATGCAGAGGGAAGATGTGTAGAAAGGAGAGAAGTATGAGAGAACACATATAAGTTAATAATAATAATAATAATAATAATAATAATGTGTGATATTAATTATTGGTTAATATAATGATGTTAATATACTGATATTAATAATAAGTGTGAGAGAGAACATAAATAAGGACAAAAAAATGAATACTATCAAAAACAACAACAAAACAAAAATCAAAGCAATCCAAGGCTCTCATGGGATGCTATTAACAAGCTGCTCAAACCTGACAAAAATCCCTTAGTCAAACACACTGTCTAATCAGACAGAAAATGAATCTGCTACAGCTTTCAACTCATAGTTCGTTAATGCAGCCTCCTCACTACTAAGAGCCCCTCTTGTCTCAGCCTATTCCTCCCAACCTCATTACTAAGTACCCCATCTGCCTCTATTCTTCCTCATGTCACTACTAAGTACCCCTTCTGACTTAGCCCACTCCTCCCAGCCTATTAAGTACCTCAACTACCTCAGATCACTCCTTCTCACCTCACTAAGTACCCCTCCTTCCTCACCTTACTCCTCCCCACCTCACTAACAAGTACCCTTCCTGCCTCAGACCACTCCTTCTCACTTTACTCTAACAATTATAAAGATACTTTTATGCTTCATACTGTACCCATAACCACCATAAATGCTCCTACTAAAGCTTAACACTGCAATACTGTCTGCAGATTGCCTCCCAACTAAGTGAAAAGCTCAGCTGAGTTTCTCACTTGTCTAGTCTTTATATCAGCCAATAGGTCTATCAATGAATCACATACCCCTACCATCTGGAAACAGAGCTTTGTTGTTCCAGTACACACAGGTGGCTCATCAATATAACTGAAGAACTATAAACCTATACCTATTCTCCCCTTGTCTGAAACCTTAGAAGATGCATACATAAACAAGTTCTAAAATATTTTCTAGGCCGTAAACTGCTGTTCAACACCTAGCATGCATTTTGCCCAGGACACAGTGCAATTGCATTAATCATTTCCTTCCTAAATACTGTTAATCCTCATCACAACAGTAATCAACTAGTCTTGTCAATATTCCTTGATTTATCAAAAGCCTTTGACAATGGTGGTGGGAGAGGTTGCCAAGATGACAAACTGCTAACAGCACAAAGTGTTGCCTCTGCTTCCTTTTCTTTTTTTTTTTTGACAGGATTTTATTATACAAACTTAACCAAAACTTATTTCTTATACATTTTGAGTCTTTTAAACAAACTTGGACAACTACTTGAAAGAAAATCAAGTTTTTATGTGTTTTCTTTGATTTTTCCTGTCAGAAGTTTGATTAACTGTTGTGACAGATGAATAACAACACTATCAGGTTTGAGAATGACTATGCTGAATCTGTTATGACCAAAAGGAAAACATGTATTCCATTCATAAAATACTTAAAGAAGCTAAACATTAAAGCTCAACTACTTTTTCCAGCCAGAATTAGGATCTTTTTACCAGAAGTCAGAAAACTTTTAATTGTCTAGAAGACGCAGTGGACTTTTTTCAGAAAAAGAAACGTTTTGATCAACTAGAAAATATGGATTGGACTCTTGTCATCCTAAAGAGACAAGCAACAAGAAATTGATGGTCTTTAAAGGACAAAAATTAAGAAAAGTAATGTTGTGCTCATTTTCTGTTTTGCCTAAATACCTTTCTCACAGGTATTCAGTTTTGCCATCTATTACAGTTCATCATCAAATACAAGATAAAACAAACAAAAAACATTTTCTACTTTATCAAAATATATTTTCTATAGCATCTTAAATAGTGTGCATATGTTATTATTACTATTACTTAGAAGTCCCTTTATTATTTTATTTTAATTCACTCTAACATTATTTTCAAAGGTAGAGTGTAGTGTGTATGTGGTGGGGTGTATTGACAGTATCTGAGATACTGCATACACACACACACACACACACACACATATATATATATATATATATATATATATATATATATATATATTAATATTACTTATAAGTATTTTTATTATTCTATTTAATTCCTCTTAAACATTATTTTCTAACATAGAGAGTAGTGTGCATGTGTGTGTGTGTGTGTGTGTGTGTGTGTGTGTGTGTGTGTGTGTGTGTGTGAAAGTGTATATTAATATGTTTAACTAATCCACTTAATCTATATATACTTTCTATACATAATTTCAAGAAATCTTTTGCTTTTATTTTTGATTATTCTATCTAGTGAATGTGGTTGCATGTGATAAGCTTTATCTTTGTAAAGTTGGTGTTGTATTGAGGGGTTTTGGCTGCATGAAAATCATTTCTATACTATACTTCACTTTATTTTAATAGGTTTAACTTGTGTGGTGTTTGTTCATTGCTTGGGATCTTATTCAAAGAATTAGAGATGCCATTGACTGTTTTACAGTAACTGCTTCTTTTCAGTCCCTTTTCCCATCTAGTGTTAGTTAAATTGCTTTAGAATGTGTTTTTTTCACACATCTTGAGCTGTTTTTCAACTTATAACAGTCTAGATTCCATGTTCAAGCTGACAGTGCTGCAGGAAATACATTTTGAACTTTAATCCTCATTTACAGGAAGTACATTTTTTAGAATGTTAAAATGAGCAACAGAAACACAAAAGCAGGACATTTAAGATTAATCCATGTAATTTTAAAATATATCCATGTAGTTTTTATGCTCATTATCTTTTAAAAAGCAGAATAATGACAAGAAGAAAAGGAAAGAAGAATGCAACTGGAAGAAGAAAAAGAAGACATCTGCATACTTAAAGACACCTAGCAGTAGTCTCTGTTTAGTGATATCTTGTGGTCATCCTAATTATAGTTCAGTGAAAATTGTATCCTTTATATAAGTACAATGTAAATATAATATAATATACTCATGCAGCAGATCATCACAGTACAGAGGAATATGTCATTTATAGTGATGAAAATACTTGTTTAAAACAATATTACTGGTTTTAATATGTCATGAAATAAGCTGAAAAACTACTATAACTTTAATAATAATGAGAAAATATAATGCGCTCACTCAAGGCACTCCTTAAAATGGAGAACATCGATTTCTGTGCAGTGACTGAGACCTGGTTCAAGGCTCTAGAGAGCACCCCTGCATTACTAGGCTATAACTCATACCACAATTTTCAGCCATCTAACCTGGACCAGAACACCAAAGGCAGAGGTGTGTCCATATTCATTAAGGATATCCAAACCTCCAGGGTAGTTGTGCACATAATGTAGCCTAGGTTATCCAAGTGCAACTAACTCTGGGCAAAACTGCAATCCAAATTGTAGCTTGCTACAGGTCCCCCACCATGGCCCAGGATTCCCACTCCTCTTTTCTTGATATACTGGAAAATATTAGGGTTCAACCAAACAGTCTAATAATGGGCAATTTCAACTACCCCACCATTAACTGGGAAAACTACTCATGTACCAACTCCTTTGCTCAATGCTATCTGGAATTCATAAATTCAAATGCCCTGGATCAACTTATCCACACTCCCACCAGGTGCAACAATATCCTAGATCTAGTCATTACCAACATGAGTGACCAGTGTTCCACACCTGAAGTCAACTCCTAGTTTGTCAGATCCGACCATAAACTAATCACCCTAGATATCCGCATCCCGCCCCCACCCACCATTAAGGAAACCACTTCATACTTCTTAAGACAGAAGTGGCAAAATTCATGGCACCCATGCAGATGGACAATACAGTTACAACTTCTGTATCCTACACACATGCACTCTATAAGCACTTAGATGAGTGCATGGATCGTGCTATCCCAAACAGAACAAAGACGCTATCCTACAAAAAAAGGAAGTCAATCTGGGGGTCCCCTGCCATAAACAAACTCTACAACAGAAAGAAGAAACTGTTGCAAAAGAGAGTAAAATTCCATGAGTGGAGGAGCTCCCTGGTCAGCCTCAGTAAGAAGCTGAGATCCCTTATAAGATTTTCCAAAGCTAGCTACGAAAACAAAATCACCACTAATTCTAACGGCAACTACAAAGCATTCTATAGCTATGTCAAGATTCTCAATGGCAACATCCAGATCTGCTCTGAGTTACAGCACAATGGCATGAAAATTACAGAACCAAAAGATATTGCCAACATCCTGGCAGATAGGTTCAGTGCAAACGTTACCCCCCTCTCATCCCCTAAAGGGCCCATATCTATACAGGAAGAATGCAGAGTCCCTGTAATCACATTTATGCAGGTAAAAGCTGCACTTTCTAAAACAAAAAACACAGCATCCATGGGACCAGACAACATCCCAGGCTGCATTTTACATGAACTTCAGAATGAACTGGCTCCCCACCTAATCATCATGTTCAATCATTGTCTCACGTCAGGCTTTGTGCCCACTGAATGGTGCACAGAAACAGTTATCCCACTCCACAAACAGGGAGCCACCAATGATTCTGGGAACTATCGCCCTATTAGCCTGATGGGCCTGGTCTGCAAGGCCATGGAAGGTATTATCATGGACCTCATAAACAAAGACATTGGTAAGCTTCAAACTCTGGACTCCACCCAGTTCGGATTTGTGAAAGGCAGATCATGCCTTCTGAACCTGATTGATTTCTTTGCGGCAGTCATCAAAGCTGTAGACAAGGGTAAGGTGGTTCACACAGCCTATCTTGACCTCGCCAAGGCTTTTGACACCATCTCCCATTCTGGAATTATAGCTGAACTTACTAAACAAGGTATAAATCCCTATGTCACAAGATAGGCTGCCAACTGGCTCACTGACAGAACCCACACTGTAAAAGTTACAGACTCCAAATCTGACTTCAAACCAGTGACAAGTGGAGTACCACAAGGTTCAGTCCTTGGACCTCTCCTGTTTGGTATCTACTTCTCTGAAGTACAGGCTAACACAGAAGGCCTCTGGCTAATGAAGTTCGCAGATTATTGCAAACTTGGAGCCATAGTTGAGTCCCCAAATGATGTGGACATCCTACAGAAGGGCCTCACTGAGATAGATGCTTGGTGTCAGAGGCATGGCCTCCAGCTCAATGTCAAAAAGTTCATTGTCATCCCCTTTGGTAAAAACTCTGTATCCATGAACTATGGCAGTCTACTTAACACTGAATGTGTGATAAGAGACCTTGGGACCCTGGTGGACAGTAGTCTCTCCTTTGATAATTACATCACCACAGTAGTCAGGAAATCCTTCTATGTGGCACATCTAATCACAAAAGGGTTCTCATCCAGGAAAAAAGTGGTCATTGTTCCCCTCTACTCATTAGACCCATTATAGAGTACAATGCTCCTTTTGGAATGTACCTCACAAGACATCTGCAGCAGCTGGAAAGGCCACAGAAGTACCTCACAAAGAGGATTACTTGCCTCAAACAGATGCCCTACACTGACTGTCTCAAAAAACTCCAGCTTTACTCTGTTCCATATTGCCTACTCCGAGGAGATCTCTCCCTAACATATAAAGCTATGTTAAACCCAGACCTGTTGGACATGCTACACCTAAAAAAATCCCAATCCCTCTGAGCTACACACTCTAGGGACCTAAACCTTGTCACCACAATAAACAGAACATGCTGGAGGGATAGATTCCTGTCCCAGAGACTTCCTATACTCTGGAACAAGCTATCCATCTTTGTCAAGCAAAGTTCCTCATTAACACTCTTCAAGAAAAATCTTGATGAATGGATGGGAAATAGCAAATACACCCTGGGATCACTTCTGTGGCTCTGCTCCACAGGGGCACAGGAAATTAACTTTCTTGGGTGGCGTAAGCCAGGGAACCTTGCTGGCTAGGCTTACTTAGGCCCTTGGGCTGATAGCCTAGTACCTACCTATGAACCTATGAATTACTAGTAAGCACAGTATCTTAATACAAATTTCATATTGTATATGGAAACGTGATATTATCAGTTGTATACTTAGGTAGTTGTATATAGTTTATTTTGTTAATAGTTGACTAGTTGATTATATTATTTTATGTTTCACTATTTATGGTTCAATCTATCAGAAGACATAGAAAAACATTTCACAAAAATTTCTTTGAGTAAAAAAATAATGAATTAGACAGTTGCTGCTATGCAGAATGCTTCTGATAAACAAAGAAGTACCTATTGCAGTAATAGAATTGCCTCTACAGTTGCTCTGGTTCCATAACATGCTACCTGTTACATTGTACAGAGAAATATTTACACACTGTCAGACTGGAGTTTTGATTATTCAGTCAAAACATTTCAGGACTTGTCATTGTGAGTGCTGATATTTTAAAAAGGTTACTTTCCTTAACTGATCCATTATTGTCACTGACCTAATATATCATTTCATATCCACATTCCATTTATGCTAGTATAAACCATTAACTTTTTTGCCAGCTATGCCTTATATTTCTGACATTTTCTAACTTTTGCGTTGTTCAAGGGCTATCTGGTATTTTCTATATGGGCTCCCTCAGAATACAGATTCTTCACAAGAATAGATTGTTTCATTAAATAAGATCTAATAAGTAAAATAACTGATCTGCTTCTTGCAACAGCTAGTGGCACACCTAAAGGTTTAATCTGATAAAAAATATAAAAATCACATAGGCCATGGGTGATCACCAGATACTGGAAGGCCTGATATATTATACAAAGAGGTAGTTAAGCATCAAGACTGTTGGAGGAATGCAAAATACTTACAATTGAATAGCATGAATGAAACTGATAGCATAGTAAACAGAGAATGGCTTGTGCCATATATAACATCTGGCAGTGTATTAAAAGATTGTTATAGAGAGCTATTAATCTTCTAAAAGTTGGGGTAAGATACAGATTAAGCATCCGCACTTAAATAAATGATGCTACATTGCAATTCTATACACATAATGACATCCACATGGAAAAAACTCATTCAGATTGAAATACATATTTACACAGACCACATTTGTCTATTCATAAGTACTGTAAGGGATCTACAGATGTATTTACACAAGGTATAACCAATTGTCTACAAAAACTGAATATCCACAACCTTTTTGTATTACTTCAGTATGCAGTTGTTGCAATAATTTACTTGAAATGCAACTGTGAAATCTAGCACCTGAAGTGATGCCCAGAAGAACTGTGCAATGCAACAAAACGGTAAGGTTAAACATAGGGAATACTTCATTGTTAAAATGCAAATGAAAACAAGCATTCAGGAAGCTAGCATATCTTATATGGGATAACATATGGTTCACATCACTGCACAGTGGTTGATATACAATTGTTTTTTATGCCAAATGACTTTACAGACATTTGACTGGGAACTAATAACAGTGATTTTAAACTTGCTCTGAGAGAAATATATTTATTTGACTTATATATAGAAATTAATTTGCATAAAACAACATTTATATACATTACTGTACTTATACTTTAATATTAGCTGTTGTCTTCTGTGCTATATGAAACAGTTTAAAGGAGAAGATGCTAAAACATCTCAGTCTGCTCAACATTTGTTGCCTTGATTATTCAGAGTTACATCGTTAATTATTGGAAAATAATATTAATGAGCAGATTTAACTCTTCAAAATGTTCAACATTTGTTAGTGAAATATGTAATTTTATTATATATTAAAGTGACTTTTAAATCATTTCAAACATTTTTCATCTCCCATTTATATGATGAATACAAAAACTTGACCCACATATTTCAGAATATGACAATGAAAAGTACTATAAGCAAATTTGTAAGTATATGATACTTAAAATATAATCATAAAATAATGCTTCCTGTGCAGAAGTTAGATGTTAAATGTATATTTCAAATACCAGAGAAATTGATAGTAACGTACATACTTTCATAATACAAACATTCACTCAAAGCACTCATTTATATATTTACTTTCATGCATAGATACATAAAACATATTCACTCTCTTAACTGTCAATTTACATATCAAGCATCTACTCATAATTTACAATCAGATACACACAGTTATATGTATGCACATCCATGTAAATATATTATTCTTATATAAGCACATACAATATAAGCAAATATGTAATTTTAAATTGCAGCACCTTTTAATTATGCTTGCATATTATATTACTTTTCCTTTTTACAAATGTTATTAAATGAGTTTAAAAAGTTTTATGATATGTGATCTTGATATGTATTTGTGTTATGATGCTTATAGGTTAATGTGTTATAGGTGGTATCAGTTTTATTTATTTCCCCCATATAAATGTTTAAATACTAGGCTATTTATAGTATTTTCTATAGTAGGATTAATTAGAATAAATGATTATATAAATGTCTTGATCAAATAGAGAAAGTTGAAATGCATTATTTCTGAATTATTGTTTGATATATTCAGAAATACATAATATCATTCTTTATTATTAAAATTTCTAACTTTATATTTCCATGATCTTAAATATTAATATTTCTCAAATTAATACTTTAAATTGTTTTTTCCTTTTAACATGACCTGAGTGTGCTCTAAATAGTTATAATTAATAATATTGTTTTCAATTAAGAAGCAGTAGCGACTGTTTAGCTTGGTGACATTGAGATGAGTTGGTTGGTGTGTAATTTGTTTCATTATATCATCAATTCAAGGATTTTTTTTCCATGATGTAGGTTTGAATGTGTATAAGTTTGAAATTTTGCTTTTTTTGTATCTGTCAATAACAAGTATTATTAGACCTTGGTTATTATATTTTAAGCTAAATCATCTTAAATCAGTGCATTTACATGTTCTTATGAATGTTGACATATAATTGGCTGTCATTAAACATCAATGGACTTAATAATCCATTGAAGATGAGTAGCTTAAAAAATATTTAAAACTGCGTAAAGCTTGCATAATTTTCTTACAAGAAACAGATTTGTTATCTAAAGATGTAGGTAGATTGATATTAAAAGATTGTTCAACTCTTGTGAGATCTCATTTTAAATCAAAAAGGAGAAATACTCTTATTATTTGCAGAAATTAATTACCTATGCTTAATATATTAAATACCTATTCAGATAAAAATGGGATGTTGGGTTTAACAGTAGTAGAAATTGACAAAGAACTTATACTTTTGTGACTTCTTACTGGATACCTGGAATTGGATCCAAGTTGCTAAGAAAGATTTGGATAGTATAACCTTATATACAAAAGGTGAATTTATTGTTGCAGGAGCTTTTAACTGTATTCTTCCTGGTAAACATAACTACTGATAAGGTTTCCTAAGCTATCCTCAGTAGCTAAACACTTAAATCATTTTATTAATTCTCAACATTTTTGATATTCCTATGACATTAAATCAACCAACTCTCTCAACTTTACACATTATTCTCATAGATTTAGCCCACTTACAAACATTAATAACATTTTAACTTCTAGTAGTTTATTTACTAAAATTGAAGATGTATTGATAACTTCATGTCCTTAATCTGATTACAATGCTGTTACATTTACGTTAATGTTATAGCCAAATAATTTGATTTACTATCAGAGAATCCCAGCTTATATAGTAAAATTAAAAAAATTTAAGGAATGGTGTCTAAATGAAATAGAGCAATACAATGAAATTAGTAATAATGGAGAAGTTTTAGAAGTAATTCTCTGGGATTCTTTAAATGCTTATCTATGTGGAAGAATTACAAATTGGTACATATGTAAAAAATAAGTGGGATAAGGAGCTGATGTCTTTACAGTATAATATAAATTGAAATTCAATTTAAAACCTTCTGACAAATTGGCAAACACTGAGTAGAAAATATTAAATCAGAGATATCTTGATGTACTTCATATAATATCAATAAAGCTGGAAAATTTAAAATTACATACGTAGTCAATAAACTGAAAATGTTTACACAATTTGGCTGTTAGATCAAAGAAAAAATATAAATACTAATCATATTAAAGAAATAATTTCCAAACAAGGTGATTAAAAACAAAAAGGTGACTGATTTAAAAGACATACTAGAGTGTTTTAGGAAATATTATGAAGAAATTAATAACAAAGAGACAGACTTAGAAATCAAAAATGTAACTGCTGACTTTTTGAAAGACAATATAAAGTTTAAATTAACCAAAGAACAAAGATCCAGAATTGGTAAGTCATTCTCTTTTAAGGAGTTAAAAGATCAAATTAATAATCTTAAACCAAATAAACCCCTGGTCTTGATGTTATGATAACAGAATTATACAAATAATTCCAAGAGAATATTTTAAATATCCTATTAAAAGTTTTTGAACAACTTAAACATGTCACCCATCCTCCCTCAGAAATATTCGATGATATCTCCTATCTTGAAACTAAATAAAGATTTTAAGTTATGTTCTTCTTACCAGCCAATTTCATTATTAAATGTTGATTATAAAATATTTATGTCTATTCTTGCAAAATGATTGAACCTTATTATGTTAGGATTAATAAATGATTATCAGACTGGGTTTATACTACATAGAAAGGTTCAGGATAATATAATTAGGCTTAATTATTTCATAGATCAGTCTAGTTAAAACATAAAAAGAACCAACTATAAAAAGTCTAGATATAAATAAGGCTTTTGATTCTATTAGTCGGAATTATTTGTTCAAAACACTTAAACAATATGAATTTTCTATAGATTTTATAAATCTTATAACTAAATTATATAGTAACGTATTCTCTTTTATTAAATTGGTTATTTTCTTTCTAGCTCTTTCAAAATATTAAATGGCACAAGACAGGTTTGTCCCTTGTCACCTCTATTATTTGCTTTAGCAGTTGAACCTTTCACAAACTTTATTCGATCTAATAGCAAAATTTAGGGATTCATGATAGATGAAAGTTATTCCTGTAAAATTCAGTTATCTGCAGATGACATTTTCAAAGCAAGTGGAGATGTTGAAGCTTCAGTAGAAAATTTAATTAAATCTATTAATTACTTTGAAAAAGTGTCAGGTTTAATGTTTAACCCTGACAAAACAGAAGCTTTACTTATTAATAAAAAAGTTAATAACTATTTAAGAAACTGTAAGAATTTTATTTGGAACAATTCACAAATTAATTATCTTGGAATTATAATTAAATCTGTTGTAAAAGACACAATAGCAGTTAACTATAATTCTTTAATAGGCACGTTTACTAAAATAATTATTAATTGAAACATTTTTACAATGGAAAATAAAAATAATGATCCTACCAAAATACTTTCATATCTGTAATCACTAATTGTTCTTCTTCCTAAAAAATCTTTAAGAAATTAAATTCTACTGTTCTTAATTTTCTCTGGTTCCGCAATAGGCCAAGAATATCTTTTGACTGGTGTGTTAAAAGTTGGCAAGAAGGTGGATTAATTTTTCCAAATGTTGACTTGTATGCTAAATCCATAATTCTCAATTCAATATCGCTATGGTTAAATTCCTCTTACCAATCCACTTGGAAATTCATTAATGAAAGAATAATGATAACAGCTATGTTGTAGAATCTTCCTATAAATTTGGAATTAATACATTTTACTGGATCTTGAAAGACTTATGTTTAAATACAAAGAAAAAATACTATTCCTGTTTCTTCACTGATTACATGCTTCTAATTTTATAAAGATTTATTGTTATTGTTCCCTATATCAAATATTGATGGTTGTTTGGGAATTTTTAATATAAACCAAATGCTAGACCTTAGAGATGCAAATTTAATCTTATCACATCAATTCTTAATTGGAAATAAATCACATAATACAGATTATCTTCTTTCAAGACATTGTTTAGAAAATGATAACTGGTTAACTATACAATCTTGTAAATAATATGTTATGATAAAATCAAAATCTCCATGGATTTTCAAGCAAATTTCAAAGATACTTAATATTTTTCAGAATTAATAGTAACTCAAATAAGAATAAATCATATATATCAATATTTATAAAATAATAAGAGAAGAGTTTGGTTCCATATATTCATTATTTTGGAATTACTCAACTAAAATTAACGAGAGGGCCTTTGTGAAGATACATTCTTAATTCTTAAATCTGTGGGAAATGTACTTCTTTTCTTTATTGGTAAATATTTATGTGGAGATTTATTCACAGAGCTTTTTAAACTCTACATAAAATGGCATTAAAATATAACTATGTGAAAATGAATTGTTGGAGAGGTGTAATGAAGTCTCTAATGCAGATTGCTTCCATACGATATTGGATTGTAAAAACAGTCACTCCTTTTTGGGTTGAATTTAAAAAATGTTGCCCAAGCTTTGTGGACAGAAAATTGTGTCATTTCTAACTCTTTGATTTTATTCAATGTTCCAGTTCTGGATTCTATTCCTAGGGTATAGGTGCCTTTCCTATGGTCCGTTTTAGCTATAGCAAGAAAAATAGTCACAAAGAATTGTGACTGTATTCTTTCACTGAAATCATTAATTTAACAAAAAACATTTATAAAAAAGAATTGTCAGCTGCCAAAATGATAACTTCGAATATTACTCACCAATTTAGATTTTTGTCAGAATTAAGTGATTTACTTGATAAATTGCAATGATTTCGTTTTCTATGTTTGATTTTGTTGTGGACATCTGTAAATAGTTGTTTTGTTCTATTTATCTTTAAATAATTTTGTATAATCTTTGTTTTAAAATTAATAAAAACTTGTTTAAAAAAGCCTTTGACATCATCTTCCACCTTAAACTACTAAACACCTTAGAAGAAGTGACCTTATCCCACCAAACTCTTCTATGGTTCCAAAGTTACCTAAGTAATGCAACATAATTTGTCAAATGAAAATCAACCTGCTCATCATTTTTTCCTGTAGAAGTAGAAGTCCCACAAGAATCAATACTAAGACAACTTCTTTTCAACATATTCAGCAAACTGCACACAGCCACAGATCGATTAGAAATAATTCAGTATGGTGATGATGCCAATCTCATATGGTCAGCCCTGTCCATGCAGGAGCTGAAAAAACTTAAGCAAGCCACATATGATTCAATCAAAAACTGGCTATAAGCCCACAGCCTAATACTAAAGCCCTCCAAAATAAAATTATGCTCTTTAATTCCAAGAACATACCTACTTCTACACTCAATATGATTTCATCCAAAAAGATAAAAATAGATACCATCCCACATGCAGAACTGCTATGGATCACAAATGATAATAGACTAAAATTTAACATATATATCTAACACATCATCAAAAGACTCATTAGAAACTTGGTCACTAATATAGTGTCAAAAACTTTGTAATGGACACTAGCAGTAAAGCCACTGCCACTTTTTATCTCCTATCTACTGTACCATATGCCTTCTCCATACTACCAATCTCTAAACACTTCAGCTAAACAAGCTCATCCAATGCTGCATTTGCCACTGCTCTATCCCCAAGAACCTACCACTGTGAAGCCTTATACAAGCTACATTGGTTAGACATTCCCACTCTTGTCAAATTATCACAAATAAAAGTGTCTAACTCCTTCTATACCAATACAATAAATGTCCAGCCATAGTTACTTTAATGTAACAGTACAAACCCCACAGATATCTGTGATCACAAAAAGGCACTGACTTCTGTCTTTAATTCACTTAACCACCTGTACTCCCATGTAGTATTACTACTATGGAACAGCTTAACTGTAGAACTCAGACTGAATCCAAACTAAACGCCCTCAAGGCTGCTCTAACTACTGCCATGACAGACTGTGTAAGTACTCCCTACCACCTGACTGAAACACACAATCTATGTCTACCTGCCTATCTACCTAGCGATCATCACACACAACCTAAGACGTCCTACCTCTCATCTTTCTAGTCTCAAATCTTACACTCTGCCATATGGCTGCTTTAAATTAATGAATGAATTTGTACATACTCATGAAAATGTCTTCTTGATTGCTCTGTAATGTCCTTGTAAAAACTATACTTAGAAATATGTATTTCTGAAAAATTTGTATCTGCATGTCTCATAATGTATACTTGAAAAATGTACTTGGTTATCTCATAATACATGACATCCTGCTTTCCCTTGTATGGAGTAACAAAATATATAATAGTATTATCTATGTATGTTTATTAATATTAAGATAGTGATTTGTAAAAGTACTAATCTTAAAAAAGTTTGCATACTTACTAATGGAACATTCCTCCCTGGGCTTCTGCTGACAAGGGGTGTTGTATGGTTCAATCAGATCAGCAGATCATCCTGGTCAACAAATGAAAATAAATACATAAATAAATAAATAGCAATGACACTAGCAGACATTTGTCACACACCTGCTGAATGTAGGGGAGTGTAACAGTTACCATCCAAGCTTCCTGGACCCTTCAATAACCAACCGTTGGCATATTTGGTGGATCATGAGTATCAACCTCACAAGTACGTAAATTCATTGATGTTACACCTCTGCATCTTAAAGATCATTTTTTTTGGTTCTGCAGAAAAACAGAAGAGAGTTGTGCCACTCTGTGTTTGTGTGTGTTTGTGTGAATGTGTGTTATAATACTGCATGCTTCCCTCAAGTACCAGGTTCTGTACATTGCACACATGTAGCATTAAAGACAACACCTGGTTTTCACTCACAGATGTATGTGGAAAAAAATGGTTACCTCTCAGTTTGACAGGAGGTGGGCAGTTGGCATATCCTATATGCACTGTTTGATATTATAAAAGCTTCATCCACATAAACAAAGGGGACTGGATCAAACTAAAACCAATTTATAGACCTCCTCTTGCCATCATTAAAGGTGCGTCCCCTCAGTACAGGTACCCTAGGTACTGTTCCACTTCAAGCAGTTAGGACAACACTGGCTCACCCAAAGTGATGCTAAGATTCAAAGTCAAGATAATTGACTATAATAATTGGCTGTGCAAGTGATGCCATTCTAGAGAGATCCAGTATGTTTCAACTTTCAAAGAGATTCTTGAAAACCCTTCCTGCTTTGCCAAGGATGGTCTGCACCTTTTTTAGGCAGACTCCATCTAATGGACATCCCAGTCTACTAAATTCTAGTCTGGAACACATTAATGTGGTTCTACTCAATGCCAGGAGTCTTTACCAAAAAAAAAATGCCCAAACTTATGACTCTCCTGGAACTTGAAGACATTCATATATGTGTAGTTTTGGGGACATGATTTCAGAGAAATGAAAGCACTCCTCTTCCTGGGTATAGGCCCTCTCATGTCTTCAGATTCATCAGCAATTGTGGCAAAGTATCAGTATTTGTCAAGGGCATCATCACTTTATGACAGATTCCTTGTTGTAGAACACTCTCCATTTTCCCTTCTGAACATGATAACTGTCTTAACACATTATCTGAACTCCCTATTAAACACAGCACCTGTCTACTGGGGGACTTCAAACATCCATCACTAAACTGGCTGATCTAAATTGACAATGGGTGGCATGCTCAACTAGCTTGTGCGACATTACTAGTATCCTAAAATAATTGTTCTCCATACATGTTGTAGTCACTCTTGAATTTATGCATATCATCAATGGCTCTGTAGGTTTTACTGCGCATTTGTTGTTGGGAAGAGTAGGAAGATATGGGTTCTATCACCACATCAGGCACTTTGATTGACACTTCAGGGCAGGAATGGAAGTGGCTCGAGTGTACTGAGGTGGTATTCTTCAACAACAATGTTAAACCCAAGGTCTTTTCTCTCTGAGATGGTGGTGTTACAAGTGAATGTTAAAAGTCCTAAGATAATTCTAAAAAAAAATCTAAAAGTCCATCCTTGATATATATTCTTTTCTTCCCCTCCCCCTTTTTCATACTTTCTTTCTTTCTTCTTTGTTATGACACATGCTGATAATGTAACAAATATTCTAAATACATAGTTTAGAAGCCTTACTGTACCCCAGCTAGAAGAGAATTCTCACTATCCAAAAGTCCCTCATTAAATAATTTAAGCTCTTTGAAAATATGTCACCAACAGTGCTATTTCCTCAGAAATCTATAACTAGGAACATTAATTTTGTGACTTATTTGGGCTGAATTTTGCAATATGTTGTTATAGATGACAAAGAGGGATTTGTGGACAGGAAATGACTTTCTTGCATTTTTAGGAGCACTTCAGATGTATTATTACCATCTCCTTAATTAATGTTACCTAGAAATGCATGTTAATCTATGATGCCATTTGGGCCTCAGAGTAATGTCATGAACAAACTGCATTGCGCAGCAAATAAAGAAAAAAAAAAGTTATGTTCTCTGTAGATTTAGTGAAGCCAAAAAAAAAAAAAAAACATTTTCCAGAGCAGAATTGTTTAAGCTGTCTAATAAAAAATCTCTGTGTTGCAAATACTTGTCTTACATACTTTCCTTGTCAAAGCAGGAGTGGTACAGACTCTTTTAATGCCACATGATCAATACCATTTGTTACTTTCTGTGACTATGTAAGATGCTAACAACTTTCACCTAAGCATACGGTCAGCAGCTACATGCCTCTGCAATTGTTAAGTCCTCTTTGAATTCTATACAGGACTTACTCCAGATATGTGAACTTAGCATTTCTTTAATGTGGGTACAGCCTAAAAATGTACATGAAAAAAGAGGATATATTAGTCTTCTAATCATTAAAAGCCAGACTAGTGCTGTTCTAACAATGGGAGTGACAGGCACTCCCTACACTGGAAGAGCTGTGGTTAGAATTTCTACAGACTATCTTATTAGAAAAGCATATACACAGAAATGTTTAAACTGAAGGAATGCATTTCGTAGAAGGAGAGAACACTGTATATATACCTTGGTTTCCTTTAACAATGAATAAGAATGTGTCTTGGACTGTTTCTATCTGCCAATTATCATTTGTGTTATTGAAATGTTTATACAAGTCTACAAATGAATGTGGCAGGAATGGAATGATTAATATTTCCTTATTCTTTTATTATCATTTCATATTCATAAGTAATTGTTCTGATTGCTTTTGTACATATACGTTAAGTTTTACATTGTGCTTGTTTGGAGAATGACAATATATATTGAATTTAAAAATCATAAACTTTTAACATACCATTCTAAATGTGTGGTAAGAGTTGCTTACATGTACATAGTATGTGTGTTTGTGGCAGCAGCATTTCCCCAAAAGAAACTGAAATTCATAGACATTATTACTGGCTTACCATATAAAAGCTTGTTTCCTGATATTGCTTACTAGCTGTCCTAAGCCTGCCATCAATAATATCTTTATAACCAAGTGGTAGGTCCCGTCTTCATTCACTTAGGTCATAATAGTTGCCCTGCTCACTGTCCCAACACAGTTCACATAAGGTATGATACTAAACCATTATTGGTGCACTGTAGAGACAGCTATCAGGATTGCTAACAATTATGTGGACACATGGATGTTGAATGCATTCCTGACTGTTCCTAAATAATACCTAAATAATACCCTGGTAAACACACTGATGATACAACTTGCAATGAATTATTGTTCATTATTATGACACATGTCAGTGCACTAGACAAGTTATGCCTTAAATGTGCCATATTATATTATAAATCTTTGCATTTTTACCTTGCTTTTATTAAAAGTATACTAGCCCTTTAGATACTTGTTCAAGGTGTGTAGTGAAGGCTTTCTTTTCAAAATAGGACCTGAGCTGTTTATATACTTCAGTCAATTGAGTTGCTTAAACCTGATTTATTTCCTTTTTCAGTAAGCACAAAGAGTAATGAGATTAACTGCCCAGTGTACTAAACTAAATTTGTGCACCATGTCACCTATTGGGTTGCACTTACTGTGCATTGATTGGGCTGGACTCTTAGAGATGGAATTGCTGCTCTAAAGAAACAGCAGGTATACACAGTTGCACTGCAGGCAGGAAGATGACAGTCTACCGCAGTCTAACCCCATTTGATCAATCACTGCTGTTGTTTTCCATTCTGAATAAATATTCTGTGGCAGAAATGATGACTAGCTCACAGCTGTGATAAAGATGCAGTGAAGTGTTTAATTTAAACATCTTTTAGAAATGAAAACACAGTGAAAACTGGAGAAAAGAACTTTTTGTACTGCCATGCTAAATTACACAGTCAGCATGGTAGGTATTTGATAAGGCTTTCCATTCATAAGCTGTTTGATATTATAAAAGGCTTGTCCTTTCAGCCAAAAACTTGTTTTTTATTGAAAGGACATGCTTGCTTTACTTTTGACAACTCAGAATTCGCTTTTGCATATAATGCATATGTTTATAACTTGCTCAAGAGGTAAGCACTATTAAATGCTTGAAAAAGGAGGTATGAATATTTAAGTCCATTTCCTTAAAGGTGTGTATGACTAGGCATCTTATGGTCCCTGTGATTGCTTGGCTAGTATTGTTCTGGAATTCTTATACTTAAGGCTATGAGCATCAGCAGGTCTGTTAAAAATTAAAGATACAGTTAATTCCTGCAAAGGCCACCAAGAATAATTTATGCAGTTTGAAGTAAAGGTGTTGGAGTGATCTAACATTCTTTTATTGACTAACACTCTCTCTAAAGGGTTAGAGTTTCCATAGCTGGCAAATGTTATTTCTCAGACTATTTAAATAAACCATTGCACTCATTTGCATTACAAATTTGCATTTTAAAACTGCACCACTTCAAGCTGCGTTTCTGTCTTGAAAAAGGGAATGAACTTTGTTACATTTTGTTGTGTAATTTTTGATACATTGCACTATGCAATTCAATATACCTGTGCTCTTTCAAAAAGTAAAACATCATTGAGATACAAATATAAATCTTTAGAGTTAATATTTCATCCATGCTGTGATTCTCACTGCTGGCTAAAATGTAACCTACATTTCATGTACTTTTCTCATGCGTACAAAAGCAAGTGCTCATGTGCGTGCACACACACACACGCACACACACACACACACACACACACACACACACACACACACACACACACACACACACACACACACACACTTGCTAAGTAGTGATCAGTTCTACATATTCCAAAGAATAAAATGGTTTAGCATTTGAAGATTTGGGATAAGTTTATTACAAAACATGTCACAGAGATCCATGCAGTTGAATATTCAGTATTTATCATACATCACATCTCATGAAACAATGCCACTTACTCATCAGAAATGCATCTGTAGGGGGGGCGTGGCCAAGATGCCAGTCTGATAGCAGCAGAAATCCATAGCTCTGCTTAGATTTTAATATCCTGACAGGAAATATACTTTAATTTTTTAAAAAAATCTAACTAAAAGTATACTAAAAGATAGATTAACCTAGACTGTTTATTATTTTCTAAAAATGAATACATAGTCAAGAGAACGTTTTAATTATTCCTGTCAAGAAGTTTTCTACTGGAGATCTGAAGATGAGCAACTCGAAGACCCCACACCAGGAGAGTGCAGAGAAGAAAGAACTACCTCTTATAATAACAAACATGCAAGAACTGTCACTAAAAACATGAGCAACGTGAAGAACCCACACCAGGAGAGTGCAGTGAAGAAAGAACTACATCGTATAATAACAAACATCCAAGAACTGTCACTAAAAACATGAGCAACGTGAAGAACCTACACCAGGAGAGTGCAGTGAAGAAAGAACTACATCGTATAATAACAAACATCCAAGAACTGTCACTAAAAACATGAGCAACGTGAAGAACCCACACCAGGAGAGTGCAGTGAAGAAAGAACTACATCTTATAATAACAAACATCCAAGAACTGTCACTAAAAACATGAGCAACGTGAAGAACCCACACCAGGAGAGTGCAGTGAAGAAAGAACTACATCTTATAATAACAAACATCCAAGAACTGTCACTAAAAACATGAGCAACGTGAAGAACCCACACCAGGAGAGTGCAGAGAAGAAAGAACTACAGCTTATAATAACAAACATCCAAGAACTGTCACTAAAACATGAGCAACGTGAAGAACCCACACCAGGAGAGTGCAGTGAAGAAAGAACTACATCTTATAATAACAAACATCCAAGAACTGTCACTAAAAACATGAGCAACGTGAAGAACCCACACCAGGAGAGTGCAGTGAAGAAAGAACTACATCTTATAATAACAAACATCCAAGAACTGTCACTAAAAACATGAGCAACGTGAAGAACCCACACCAGGAGAGTGCAGTGAAGAAAGAACTACATCTTATAACAACAAACATCCAAGAACTGTCACTAAAAAACATGAGCAACGTGAAGAACCCACACCAGGAGAGTGCAGTGAAGAAAGAACTACATCTTATAACAACAAACATCCAAGAACTGTCACTAAAAACATGAGCAACGTGAAGAACCCACACCAGGAGAGTGCAGTGAAGAAAGAACTACATCTTATAATAACAAACATCCAAGAACTGTCACTAAAAACATGAGCAACGTGAAGAACCCACACCAGGAGAGTGCAGTGAAGAAAGAACTACATCTTATAATAACAAACATCCAAGAACTGTCACTAAAAACATGAGCAACGTGAAGAACCCACACCAGGAGAGTGCAGTGAAGAAAGAACTACATCTTATAATAACAAACATCCAAGAACTGTCACTAAAAACATGAGCAACGTGAAGAACCCACACCAGGAGAGTGCAGTGAAGAAAGAACTACATCTTATAATAACAAACATCCAAGAACTGTCACTAAAAACATGAGCAACGTGAAGAACCCACACCAGGAGAGTGCAGTGAAGAAAGAACTACATCTTATAATAACAAACATCCAAGAACTGTCACTAAAAACATGAGCAACGTGAAGAACCCACACCAGGAGAGTGCAGTGAAGAAAGAACTACATCTTATAATAACAAACATCCAAGAACTGTCACTAAAAACATGAGCAACGTGAAGAACCCACACCAGGAGAGTGCAGTGAAGAAAGAACTACATCTTATAATAACAAACATCCAAGAACTGTCACTAAAAACATGAGCAACGTGAAGAACCCACACCAGGAGAGTGCAGTGAAGAAAGAACTACATCTTATAATAACAAACATCCAAGAACTGTCACAAAAAACATGAGCAACGTGAAGAACCCACACCAGGAGAGTGCAGTGAAGAAAGAACTACATCTTATAATAACAAACATCCAAGAACTGTCACTAAAAACATGAGCAACGTGAAGAACCCACACCAGGAGAGTGCAGTGAAGAAAGAACTACATCTTATAATAACAAACATCCAAGAACTGTCACTAAAAACATGAGCAACGTGAAGAACCCACACCAGGAGAGTGCAGTGAAGAAAGAACTACATCTTATAATAACAAACATCCAAGAACTGTCACTAAAAACATGAGCAACGTGAAGAACCCACACCAGGAGAGTGCAGTGAAGAAAGAACTACATCTTATAATAACAAACATCCAAGAACTGTCACTAAAAACATGAGCAACGTGAAGAACCCACACCAGGAGAGTGCAGTGAAGAAAGAACTACATCTTATAATAACAAACATCCAAGAACTGTCACTAAAAACATGAGCAACGTGAAGAACCCACACCAGGAGAGTGCAGTGAAGAAAGAACTACATCTTATAATAACAAACATCCAAGAACTGTCACTAAAAACATGAGCAACGTGAAGAACCCACACCAGGAGAGTGCAGTGAAGAAAGAACTACATCTTATAATAACAAACATCCAAGAACTGTCACTAAAAACATGAGCAACGTGAAGAACCCACACCAGGAGAGTGCAGTGAAGAAAGAACTACATCTTATAATAACAAACATCCAAGAACTGTCACTAAAAACATGAGCAACGTGGAAGAACCCACACCAGGAGAGTGCAGTGAAGAAAGAACTACATCTTATAATAACAAACATCCAAGAACTGTCACTAAAAACATGAGCAACGTGAAGAACCCACACCAGGAGAGTGCAGTGAAGAAAGAACTACATCTTATAATAACAAACATCCAAGAACTGTCACTAAAGCATGAGCAACGTGAAGAACCCCACACCAGGAGAGTGCAGTGAAGAAAGAACTACATCTTATAATAACAAACATCCAAGAACTGTCACTAAAAACATGAGCAACGTGAAGAACCCACACCAGGAGAGTGCAGTGAAGAAAGAACTACATCTTATAATAACAAACATCCAAGAACTGTCACTAAAGCATGAGCAATGTGAAGAACCCACACCAGGAGAGTGCAGTGAAGAAAGAACTACATCTTATAATAACAAACATCCAAGAACTGTCACTAAAAACATGAGCAACGTGAAGAACCCACACCAGGAGAGTGCAGTGAAGAAAGAACTACATCTTACAATAACAAACATCCAAGAACTGTCACTAAAAACATGAGCAACGTGAAGAACCCACACCAGGAGAGTGCAGTGAAGAAAGAACTACATCTTATAATAACAAACATCCAAGAACTGTCACTAAAAACATGAGCAACGTGAAGAACCCACACCAGGAGAGTGCAGTGAAGAAAGAACTACATCTTATAATAACAAACATCCAAGAACTGTCACTAAAAACATGAGCAACTCAAAGAGCCCACACCAGGAGAGTGCAGTGAAGAAAGAACTACATCTTATAATAACAAACATCCAAGAACTGTCACTAAAAACATGAGCAACTCGAAGAGCCCACACCAGGAGAGTGCAGTGAAGAAAGAACTACATCTTATAATAAACATCCAAGAACTGTCACTAAAAACATGAGCAACTCGAAGAACCCACACCAGGAGAGTGCAGTGAAGAAAGAACTACATCTTATAATAACAAACATCCAAGAACTGTCACTAAAAACATGAGCAACTCGAAGAACCCACATCAGGGGAGTGCAGTGAAGAAAGAACTACATCTTATAATAACAAACATCCAAGAACTGTCACTAAAAACATGAGCAACGTGAAGAACCCACACCAGGAGAGTGCAGTGAAGAAAGAACTACATCTTATAATAACAAACATCCAAGAACTGTCACTAAAAACATGAGCAACGTGAAGAACCCACACCAGGAGAGTGCAGTGAAGAAAGAGCTACATCTTATAATAACAAACATCCAAGAACTGTCACTAAAGCATGAGCAACGTGAAGAACCCACACCAGGAGAGTGCAGTGAAGAAAGAACTACATCTTATAATAACAAACATCCAAGAACTGTCACTAAAAACATGAGCAACGTGAAGAACCCCACACCAGGAGAGTGCAGTGAAGAAAGAGCTACATCTTATAATAACAAACATCCAAGAACTGTCACTAAAAACATGAGCAACGTGAAGAACCCACACCAGGAGAGTGCAGTGAAGAAAGAACTACATCTTATAATAACAAACATCCAAGAACTGTCACTAAAAACATGAGCAACGTGAAGAACCCACACCAGGAGAGTGCAGTGAAGAAAGAACTACATCTTATAATAACAAACATCCAAGAACTGTCACTAAAAACATGAGCAACATGAAGAACCCACACCAGGAGAGTGCAGTGAAGAAAGAACTACATCTTATAATAACAAACATCCAAGAACTGTCACTAAAAACATGAGCAACGTGAAGAACCCACACCAGGAGAGTGCAGTGAAGAAAGAACTACATCTTATAATAACAAACATCCAAGAACTGTCACTAAAGACAAATTCAAAAACAAAATGGATGTTATCAAACAGGAATGCAGTAAACAACTGCAACTTCTAAATGGAATATTAAAAAACAATCTGAACAGATTCTTGCCTTAGAGGAAACAGTAACTGGCCTAGGTGCTAGAGTGACAGAAAATGAACATCACAATGAATTTATTCTGAAACAAAACACCAGGCTGAATGAGAAACTGGAAGACCTTGAAAGTAGATCAATGAATAATAAAATAAGAATATATGGAATTCCTGAGAAAAGAGAGGGTGCTAACATGATTCAGTTCCTCAATAAGTGGTTTTCATCAGCACTAAACATGCCTGAATCCCTTTCTTTTGGAAATGAGAGGTCTCATCGGTCCCTGGCAAATCCAGCTTCATCTCTGAGTTCATCTATCCCCAGGTCTATTATAGCTAGATTTCTTTCCTCACAAGACAAGGGGTTAGTGTTGATATCAGCTTGGTCTACTTCCCTATCAAGATGGGTGAAAATGTTATTCATTTTGACAATGACTACACCTCTAAAGACATATCCAGAAGAAAGGAATGTGTTCCTCTAATAAAGTCCTTGAAAAAAAAGCAAATATTAAAGTTCAAATTTTTTTTACTGCAAGAATAAAAATCACCTTGCCAGAAGGAGTGAAGAACTTTGATTCCCTACAAGAAGCAGTAGAATTTATCCAAAAGAAGAAAATACTGTCAGACATGGAAGAAATGGAATGGTCATCCCACAGTTTGAAGAGACAGGCAACAAAAATGGATGGTCTGTGAAGGAAGGAACAAACAAAACTAAGAAACTAAAGGACACATGAATAAATTCTAATTTTAAATGCTTTGTTTTATGAATCATAATATATTTGATTCTAGAAAATCTCTATACTGTAAGGTAATGTGGATCATCTTTATTATTAACTTTCTCTTTTCCTTTCTATATCTACTTCTTCTAATTACATATAGTACTAAGTATTTAAATAACATTTTTTCTATTTCTCTCTCAATATCTTCTTTCTTCGTATTCCTTTTTGTTACTAAAGTTCCTTTTCTCTCTTTTTCCCACTATAAGTACTTTACATACTTTTCCCTTTTAAATAACTACGAATTATATATGTCTTCTAATTCTTCAATAATAGTATAATTTGACTTAATACCAAAGTGCATTTTTTCTAGTGGGTCAGTGGTGGGGTAACAATTTTATTTATTTATTTTATTTTACATTTGTTAACCGGGCTGGTCTAGCTGGATATATTTCCATTTTCAGTAGAGGCCCGGGGAGAAAAGCTCCAACAAGATAACAGAAAGAGAAAAAAAAAATAACAATTAACAATTAAAATGTAATTCCATGCTTAAAAAGAAAAAAAAAAATGTTACATGCTAAAAGTATTTACACTTAGAAAGGCATCAGTAAATAAATAAACGGAGTTCAACAGCAGTGTCCTGCCTTTCTATTTTTTGTCTAAATAATATATATTCATAAAGAGCAGTGCAAGAAAGTAGCACAGTAAGTTAACATAAGGAAGTTTCTGATTAGTGTTTCTAACTAGATGTTTTAGACTCTTTGTTTAGACACATATAAACATTGATACAGTACATTATTTGTGTTTTATAGATGGCTAAATATGTTTTATATATATATATATATATATATATATATATATATATATATATATGTATATATATATATATATATATATATATATATATATATATATATATATATATATATATATATATATATATATATATATATATATATATTATGGGTTACCGCTTCTTAATCGATAGACCACGCCATCAAAACTCACTCCATTGACACAGCAAAACATTGACAACCTTGACAGCCAACGTCACTCACACGATAAGCAACTGTTTGGCCAGGAACCTGACCTTTGCCCTGTACCCCCCACAGTAGTGCATTCTCGAAGGTGGAATATTAAGTAAGAGGGGTGTAGCCTCCCATGTGTGTGTTTGTTTTAATGGTAGGTTTCTACTTGAGGATGGGCAAACGGTTACTTACTGTGTGATTAACGTCAGCCGTCAGGTTGTCGATGTTTTGCGGCATCGATGGAATGAGTTTCGATGGAGTGGTCTGTCAATTAAGTAAGGGTAACTCATATACATATATATATATATATATATATATATATATATATATATATATATATATATATATATATATATATATATATATATATATATATATATATATATATATATATATATTTATACATATATATTAGGTTCTTTTTTTTCCTCTGGTCTGGTTAATTGATGGGTAAATGATTGAAATGATATAAAATGATTTCTGATTTGAGGCAGCTGTTGTTACTTCTAAATAGCTGTTTTTATATGAAAAAGGTTAATTTTTTCATGGTGTTGATGTTTTGTGAGGAAACTGGTGGTCCGTGTCTGTTGTCATTGTGGAGATTCATGACATGCATAGACAAGGCAGCTTGAGTGTTTTTTTTTTTTTTGCTTTCTGTAAACTCTAAAAGCTTCAAGATATGATTTCCCATTGAAAATACTTTTCTCCTCACTAGAGACAACCTCTGCTGTGCATGAGCCTATTTAGATACTTTTTAACACGTTTGTGAAGCTGTAGCTTGAGGAAACAACACTGATGACATCACTTGACCTTTTAAACTTGTTAAATGGCTGCATTTAGATTTTTTTTCTCTTGAAATTCTGTTATTCTTCACTTAGATACTTTAAATGGTAAATAATTAGTTCTGATAAAAGTGTTTAACTCCTTTGAAAATACCTATGTTCTTTTATAGATGCATACATTTTGCAGAGTCAATGATACTTTTAGTAACTAAATGACATCAAATGAACTAGGAGCTGCATTAGAAAACTCATTATGCATATTAACATCAGACTTATGTTACATAACTAAACCTTTAGTAACTAAACAGAGGGTTATGAGGCTTTTTTTGTAAAAAGTGTTTATATATATATATATATATATATATATATATATATATATATATATATAGATATAGATATATAGATATATATATATATATTCAACAGATCCTTACATGAAAAATGTTAGATAGATGACTGACAAAATGGTTAAAACATCTGATGTTTCTTGAAAAGTCTTGGAAATATTTACAATCTTCTTAATCTTCAGCTTCTAATGTTTATACATACTTTGATCTGATGTGTATTTCTGACATATCTACTTATCAGAGGTGCTATTATTATATGTGACATATTCATAAAGCTTCAATTATATTGGACACTCTCATTTTAATGTATATTTCATGGGCTCAGATTTCTTTAGTTGCTTTCATAATGCTTTTCTTTTTTGTTTTTATACTATATTCTAAGCAGAGATGTATAATTTGTGTATTTTGGTGTTGGAGAGGTGGCGGGTGGATGGTTTAGTTAAGTTTTTAACTTAACCAGAAACTTTATGTTTTATGCATATGTTTGTAAATAATTTTGGGTTTTTGAAAGTAGTGCTTAATACATGTTAAACATCCATGATAAGTAAGTTTTCAGTAGATTTCAAGTCAACATGGAAGAAAGGTCTTTCAGTAAGTAATAACATACACATTATAGTTAATGGCTTATAAATGTTTATCATTAAATATTAATGGTTTGAACAATAATGTCAAAAGAGCTGGTTTGCTCAAATATATCAAAATGCATAAAACCCAGATCATCTTTTTACAGGAAACCCATCTATTAAAAAAAGACCTAAAAAATACTCATTTAATAGCTATACCATTCTGACTGATACATGTTTTAAGACTAAGAGAAGGGGCACTCTTATTCTATGGAAAAATACTTATACTATGCCAAGAATTATAGATACACTTTCAGATAAAGATGGGATGCTAAGCATGGTTATTTTGGAAATCAATAGGAAGTATTATACTTTGATTAATACATACTGGATACCAGGACTAAGTACTTAATATGTTGACAAATATCTGGATCTGATTACTTTAAATGCAAAAGGGGAAATTATAGCAACAGGTGATTTTAACATCCTATTATCAGACAATGATACTTCTAAAAATAGTAAAATAAAACTAACATCTCAAGCCAAGAAGTTAAATGACTTTACAAACCAGATGAACCTTAGAGATATACATGGTCTAAGAGAACATTATTCCTTATTCTATATTCACTATTCATATTGGTTTGGTACACAAACAATCATTGATAAGGTCTTTGTATCAAATAATATATACTCCAAAATAAGTTACTTATCTATAATGACTTGTTCACTTTCAGACCATAATGCTATAAACTTTACATTAACTACACATACAGATGATTTAAGATTTCTACAGAGAATTTCTGCTTACATAACTAAGTTAAAAGACTTTAGGGAATGGATAATGAAAGAAATAGACATGTTTATGGAAACAAATGATAATGGTGAAATAAATGATACTATACTATGGGACACCTTTAAAGTTAATATACATGGTAGAATAAAATCTTGGTACCTTAAAAAAAGGAGAGACTGGGACAAAGAACGTTTAGACTTACAAAAAAAAATAGACAAGATAAAAATGGATGCAAAACCAAATAACAAAGTAGCACATAACAAAATACTAAGTTAAATCAAAAATACTTAGAAGTTCTGAATCATAAGGTAGCCATAAACCTGGAAAAATTTAAATTACAATCTTATGCTGTAAATCCCAAATATCTACATAAAATAGCGGTAAGATCCAAAAAAATAAACAATCAAATCTTATTAATGAGATTAAATCTAAAAGTGCTGGTTCAATTAAGAGTACATCTAACTTAATGAGCATATTAGAAGTGTTCAAAAACTACTATAAAGATATAAATAATACACTACTTTTGGAGACAGATAATGCAATAAATACTTTTATTCAAGAAAATATAACCAATAAGGTGTCAATGCAACAAAATAATATATTAAATAAAGAAATAACAGAAGTGAAAGAGCAAATAAAAAATGTAAAAGATAAAGCTCCAGGACTGGATGGAATAATTCCTGAACTATATAGGATATTTCCTGAATATATAATAAAGAAAATGATGAGTGCCTTTACTATGGTTAAGCAAAAATGTATAACACCCCCATCGTGGAAATATTCAATTATCTCTCCCATTTTAAAACAAGATAAGGTCCTCAAATCCTGTGATTCATATAGGCCAATTTCATTACTAAACACTGATTATAAAATGTTTATGACAATATTAGCTAATAGGATAAAGAAAATATTACCTAATCTAAAACATAATGATCAGACAGTGTTCATTCTTCATAGAAAAGTGCAAGATAACATCATTAAATGACTATCATTAATAGACATAGCCTGCAAATACAAAAAAAAACAACTAAATATTATCAGCCTAGACATAGAAAAGGCTTTTGATTCTACTAATTGGTCTTATCTTCAAAGAGTTCTGATTGGTTTTGAATTCTCCTCAGATTTTTGTCAACTTATTAATGAAAATTTATAGTGGGGCACAGGCTTATGTGAAAATCAGATCATGTCTCTCCTCACCACTAGAACTCATCAAGGGAACTAGACAAGGTTGTCCTTTGTCACCATTATTGTTTGCTCTTACAATGGAACCTTTTGCTACATATATCAGAAACAAACAAAATATAAAAGGCTTTCAAGTTAATAAGGACTATTGTCCTACGACACAGTTATTTGCTGATGATATGTTGTTAACGTTGGGCGATATTGATGGTTCTTTGCATGATGTTATAATACCTTAAGCAAGTTTGAAAGACTTTCAGGGCTTAAATTTAATCATAATCAAGCCAAAACATTACTAATTAACAAAAAGACCAACAGAGACCTAAGAGAGAATAGCCTGTTTAATTGGGAGAATGATGTATTAGAATATTTGGGTATCAGTATAAAGAGTACATGGAACGAGTCTATTAAACTAAACTACAATAATTTAATAACCACCATTAGTGAACTAATCGAAAGATGGAATAACATTTTCTTCACAATGGAGGATAGGCTCTCTTTAATTAAAATGATAATTTTACCTAAAATTTTGTTTTATATACAGTCATTGATACTACTCCCTCCCAAAATTGTATTTAAAAAAATAGATTCCATGCTACTTAGATTTTTATGGTTCTCCTTAAAACCTAGGATTGCATATAAATGGCACATTAGAGCTTGGAACAGTAATGGGATAGCATTCCCTAGCTTAGATCTTTATTCCAAATCAGTTATAATTAATATAATATTACATTGGATCTCACCTACCTATATATCTGGCTGGAAAATAATACGAGATTCATATAACTGATGTCAGAATTATAGAAAATCAATTTAAGGAACAATACAGAATAAGTAGAGTTAATTGGCTTTTATGTGAATTTTGTCTATTTAATAAGAAGTTTGATCATTTTTCTTATGGCATTAATCAAATATTTGATAACTTTAAAAATATAATTGATTGTAATTACAACATAAAGCAATTCCTAATTCTTTTATTCCCTACAGCATATTCCCCTGATTGCTTAGATTCTTTCAACATTAATGGGATGCAAAAATTAAAGGAAAATAACTTGATATTCTGGCATCAGTTTATTGAAATTAAGAGTATTAAACCACTAAACTATTTTCTATATAGTTTTGATAATAACCAAGACAGTTGGATGTTTATACACTCATTATGGCAGTTTATAGAAAACACAATGAGAGTATCAATCAACCTAGAGACTGAATCTATACCTAGTTTGATCCAACTTTTTATTAGGTGTCTTGAAAAGACAGATGATCAAAAATTAAGTATCTCACCTATCGATAAGATATTAAGAGAAGACACTCTAAAGTTTGACTCAGACTTTTGAAATTACTATGTAAAGATTAATGGAGAACAGATTTTTGATGAATCCAAAAAACTGTTTTTGAAATCTACATATGGTACCTCTTCTTCATTATATTGGAGATTGTATACATGGAAATTTATGAATAGGAGTTTCTATACTCCACATAAAATAAATCTTATACTCAAAAACCGTGAAAGTAAATGTTGGAAATGTGATGAATTACTAGAAGCCAACTGGGTTCACATGTTCATTGAATGTAGAAATGTTGTTCAATACTGGAAAGACCTCAACTATTTTGTAAAGGCTTTATGGTCTGTTAACTGTCATATTTCTAACTCATTAATCCTATTTAATGTTCTTGTACCTAATGTAATACCTAAATCTCAGATTCAGTTACTCTGTTCAATTCTCACAATTGCCAGAAAAGTTATTACTTTAAAGTGGAAAATTAAACAAGATTTGATGTTTAAAGAGTTTATTAATTTAGGAAAAAGTTGTTTGTAAAAAAGAACTGCAACCCATTTTTATAGAACTCATAACACTACTCATAAAAAATAGCATGGCAAAAATTAGAAAACTTTTTGAACAAATACTGATAACTTCTTATGGATAAAATGATTGTTTATCATGGATGATTGTTTATCATGGATGAATGTAAATATTGTAAATAGTTTTGTTATTATTTTATTGTATTTGTTATATGTACATTTGTGTATGTTTATAATAAAAACAAAATAAAAATGTTTTTGGGGAAAAAAAAAAGAACTGCATCTGTAATATATGACAGATATTCCAGCAGGGGAATATAATCAGAAAACAATATGGATTTTACTCAGTTGTTTACATAATGCTACATTTTGACAGTGGGAGCAAGCCTATTTTATAAGTTTGTTTGCTAGCTTTAATTATTGATGGAGTGGTTCACTGTTGCACTTGTCATTGATTGAGTTGTATCATGATTAATAGATACAGCTACTACTTGTTAATAAAAGCAAGTGCTTAAACTCACACTAGTTAGATCTCCCATCTGTATGTAAACCGCCTAACACACAGCCCTGTAAAACTACTGTATATAGCACTACCAGAACCTAAATCTAACCCTGAAACTCCCAGCCAGTTCCAGTTCAAGCCCTCACTGCCCTACCTTACTGCCTAAAACTCTACTTCCCTTCCCTAGCCCTAAAGTCCCAATCACTCTCTAAACCAAAAACTGCAACCCCCTCCCTAAACCTAGATTCCTATATTGTGCCCTAAACATAAAACTCCCTTCCTGCTCCCTAAACCTAAAACTCCATTTCCACTGCCTGACCCTAAAGTCACCCCTCCTGCTCCCTTATTCTAAAATATCCCTCCTAATCCCTCCCATGGTTTATCACCCAAACTCCTAGTGAAGTTTAAGCACAAGCACCAGACCACATGAGCTACAAGATGCTTGATTCTACGGGCTTGAGACAGTGGATTTCAGCTGATTGAGACTTGAGTGCTTGCAGTACTTCCAGCAATTTTATAGCAGAAGGAGATTTGTGGCAACACAAAGAAGTACAACTGGGTCTCTGATCATAGCCAGCTTATTATGTGTTCGAGGCATAGATGCCGCAGAGTGCTCCTCGAGAGCAAAGCTCAAGAGGTGAATCTTGGCATCCATGTTGAGAACATATAAAACAGGGTTATGATTAGAGACCCGATCATATTTCTTTGTAATGCATGAGCTTTAGCTGCTCGATATATTACCAGTTAAAGAGAAAAAAATTAGAACAAAGAAAGAGAAAGTGTTGAAGCATGAAGTATTTTACTGTCTTTAAAAAACAGTGAAGAACTTAGCGAGTGATGTCAAACAGGCAGCAACATATCTCTCAGTTTCTTTGCTTAAGAATTCTGGACAAATCAAAAAAATATTGGGGGACAATGCATTAAAATCAGGAACAGTTTTTAAATATTGCTCTAATTCACTTAAAAAAGTTGATAGACCCATAGATATTGCATCAACATGCATTTTCTGAAAAAAAAAAAAAACTATGAAACTCTTAATTTCTGGTATTACTGACTGACTGAAGTAGTGTAGCTAGGGCAGGATGAGAGGGAAAACAACCCTGGGTGGAAAGTGTTGTGGGGCTGTCAGCTGATTCCGATCCCTCTTTAATGTAATACTGGCTTTTAAAACCTGTTATTGCATTTGTGGTCAAATCTGAGTGCAGTAGCACTCTGTGTGTGGTCTAAAGTGTAGCAACTGCTTGCTACAGTTTAAAAGTAAAAAAAAAACTTTTTTTTTAACTAAAACCTGGGTGCTGTAATGCTCTATGCAGGCAGGATATAAATTGTAGCAACTGTTTTCTACATTAGTAGCAAATAGTTTGCTGCAGTTTAAAAGAATAAAATGCTTTTTTTTTGTTTAATAAAATATGTTAAAGGAGGGTTGGGTGGCAGGGCACAGAAATGGGAATGTTTGGAGCTGTCATGCATCTGGCTACCTAGTTGGTATGCCAGCATAATGTCCTTTTTTTATTTATTTTTTTGTTTTCTTTTCTTTTTTTCTTATTTTTTTTAATTTTTCCAAATCTTTTGAGTTTCTAATACTATGACTGGGATGGACCCCATTCCTAAGTCAAAGTACGATTAAAGCTCATGAAATTAGTATTGTTTCACTCTTTGATGTCAGCCAAAGGTGCTCTTCATAACCCCCGCAATGTGCCCAGTAATGACTCCCTCTGCAATTTGTATGGAGTTACATGTATTGGTAGCATATTTAAATAGAACTGTCAACTCTTTTTTATAAGACCCGTTGCTCCTACTACTATTGGAACTGTCTGGGTATCTTTCTTCTACATTGCTCTTGCTTTTGCTTGTAAATTCTGATATTTTATGACTTTGTGTCTCTCTGTATGCAGGACACTGTAGTCACTGGGTGTGGCAATTTCAATGATCAATGCTACTTTTGTCTTCTTTTCCTGGACCACTATATTTGGTTTTCTAGCATCTATCTTTTCAGCTGTTGGTAATAGGTGATTCCATGTGATGTAGACTTCATCATTTTCTATGATACTTTGTGGTTCATATTTCCAGTGTTTTCCAGCCACTTCAATACCATAATGTTTGCACAATCCCCAGTGCAACAGTCTTACCACATTATTATGCCTTTCAATATACAGTCCTTCTGCCATTTGTATGTCGCAACAAGCAAAGAGGTGTGCTAATGTTTCCAATTCTGTTTTACAAAACCTACATTTGTCTGTTTTTCCCACATGTTCAATGGACTTTGTAAACCAACGTGTACATAGCCCACTGTCTTGGGCCACCAATATTAACCTTTCATCTCTTGGTTTAAATTCACCCGTTCTTAACCATTCCTGCATTCATTCCTGATCAACATGAGGTTCTTCCAGAAGTTTTCTATACTTGCAACTATATTTATGCTTTTCCCGCATTTCTTGCCTTCTCATCTGGTCCTTCACCTTATATTCTTTCTTTTGTTTTTTTGGGCACATTCAGTTGCTGCCTTATTTTTATCTACTTGTGGTTTGATTTCCATTCCTGCTTGATACCGATATGCTTCTGCTAGACTAAGCAGGGAAGTCATCTTACATTTATTCTCCTCATGTTTCAAAAATTCACTACATTTGGGTCTTGTGAGGTCAGCAGACGTGTGGAGTCCAACTACTGCAGATCTATACATGTAATAAATTTCAAGGAGGCCCATCCCTCCTTCAGAATGGGGAATATATAATCTTGGTATGCATTGATTTGTATAAATTGTTTGGTGAGCATGAAGCATCCTTCTTGTTTTCCTATCTAATTTATCCAACACATTTTGGGGCCGGTCAATCACTGCAAAACTGTAAGTTGGGACAGGAAGAGCAAACTGATTTATAGCCTGGATTTTGTTCCTAGATGTCAAAGCTGTTTTCAGGATTAATTTAAGCCTTCTGAAGTACTCTTTACTAAGTTTTATTCATATTTGTTCATGTTTTATTGTTGATCCTTCATCAGTTCCCAAGTATTTATACACTCCCTCTTGCTCAAGTTCTTTTATATCACATTCTTGTCCCAGACTGATGTCTTCTTGGTACTGCAGTTTTCCTGCTTTAAATGTTGCTGAGGAGGTGCACAGATGTAACTGTAATAAACTGATAACTTACAGTTACTTACAATGCAGTACAGTGTTTTTTTTCTTTTGCTCTTCACTTTAAAAGTTAAAGGGGTGGGGCTCTGACTCATAGCATTGGCCCAGGCCACTTAATGAACCAGCTACACTTCTGAATGACTGTAATCCTCAGTGATGTACCAGAAAATCAAATATTTTATGAGGAACAGGTCAAAAAAATGAGGCAGAATCAGGGATGCTTTGTATAATCAGGAACAGCTGAGAGCTACAACAGACAGAAATGAAGTGCTTCTCTGGCAGAAGTTAAAACAATTTTAAAAGCTGTTAGAAATTTCATTCTGCCATACTGTTTTATAAATGTGGCAGCATGATGTTCTAACAGCCTTTAAAAGATGTATTACCTTACGTTGCTGTTGTTTTGCTGGCCAATACTGCTCCCTTTTGTTCTTAGTGTAAGACCTGATCTTAACAGTGCTTAGGGTGTCCTCAATAAGCTTTTGTTAAAACACAGCCTAAGCACTGTAAGATCAGATCTCATGCTAGGGAAGCACTTAACAAATTTATGTTTTTTCCAGTTTTAGATTGTAATTGTGGTGCTCGATGCACTACATATAGGCTATAGTGAGCAGAAAGCAAGAGATGTTAAGGCAGTTTTGGTAGATGGGTGGAGAAGAAGTCATTTATAGCTATATAGTGTGTATATATATATATATATATATATATATATATATATATATATATATATATAAATTCACTGTTTTTGGTTCCTTAGTAGTTATGTTTGTGGGTGAATATTAGAGGTCACAGATTGAGTATATAATGTTTTATATGTAATAGGTACAAAATTGTATATAATCATATGCGTACACTTTCTAAAAATTTGCTCAATTGCATTAACAATGTGCAACAGAAAATGTACTGTGTTTAGTAATAGCAAGTGCCAGAATCTTATTTCTGAGCTAGAAGTTTATCTTCAGGCATAAATGGAGCTAGACATTGTCTGAACAGGTTTAAATGAACTGGAACATTATCCATTTTGTAGGGCGTAATACTTCAGACTATTTAAAGGTTCATAAGCTCATAGTTAAGCACTAGGCTAGCTGCTCTTTTGGGCCATTTTAAGCCTATCGAATTTCCCTTTTTGTGCTCAAAACAACCTATCCTATTTGGTTATAGACTGGCCTTACCCATCTCATGATCAATAATTATATATTACCCCTAATGAGAATAACTAGGATCAAACTTATATAATTTGAGGGGACCCATGCATGGGAGAAAGCATTTAGGAGCTGCTTCTGTTCATTAGTAGTTCAGATGACAGTCCTGGGGTAAATTTTATTTTTTCCCATCCGTAGATCTAAGTTGTGCTTAAATATGGACAGGGATGAACTTTGCTTTATGTGGATGGGTGTCTGTCTGTTCCAGAGCAGCATTATCCTCTGTAAGATATACCTGCTCCTCCAAACTGTTCTGTGTATACTGCAAAAGAGGTTTAGATCCCTAATATTTTTGATGACATCTGACTTGCTGATGTGTAGTAAATCCTTCAGTTATGGGTTGGATGATGTATGCCAGACACAGGTCAACTCTTAAAAGTCTGTAGGATACCTAGTATAGTGACAGGGCTTTGAGTCAGTCCAGGAAGGATATGTTTAGGCCTTGTATCCTTTTTTAAGGTAGCTGTGTGGATGTTCCAGTTGTTGCATGTGTCTGGTGAAATGCATGCCAAAGGGGGCATTATATTCAATGACTGGCCTAATGAGAGCTGAGCAACTGGGGACAATGACATATCTAGATTTCAATGCAGTCTCTTTGTTTATAAGCTATGCAATATAGAAGGACTTTCTTACAACAAGGGACACGGTCAACAATTAGGTCACTGTCCATATAAGTTCCCAAATCTCAAACAACTAGGTTAACTTTTAGGGGTGTTTTGTTAATGTAGTACTTCCCTGGGGTAGATGACTTCCCAAAGGATACAATAATGTATTTTTTGGCATATAACTTTAGTCCATGATTTTGGCACCAGTTATTTATTTGGTAGAAACCTTTCTGCAGGATGGCTAATTAATTTGGGGATTCAGTGACTGCTCCTAGCTTGCAGTAATCTGTAAACATAGTCAACCAGAGGCCTTTGGCATTGACTTTTACTTCAAAAAAGTAGATGCCAAACAGGAGAGGTCCCAGCACAGAACCCTGGGGACTCCAATGGGGACTGGTCTCTTTGTGGAGGTAACCTCCCCTATTTTGATTATCTGCATCCTATGTGTAAGCTAGTTGGCAATCCAGTAGGTATCATAGGGGTTTATTCCCAGTTTATGTAGGTTTTCTATTATGCCTAAGATGGGAATTGTGCCAAATCCTTGACCAGGTTGAGGTATGCAGTGTGTACCATATTAACCCTTTCATAGTTCATACATGTTGTCGTCATCCATTGCTTTGGTGACCTTTTCAAACAAATCCACCAGGCTGAGTAAGCATGAACTGCCATTAATGAACTATACTGAGATAGGTCTAGTGTCTGGAGTTTCCCTTTGGCTTGACTGAATAGGTCCATGATAAGTCTTTCTATGGCGTTGCATATGAGACTGGTCATACTTAAGGGTCTGTAATTGCCTGGGTCTGTGGAGGGTCCTCCCTTATGCAGGGAAATGACTGCAGCTGTTCTCCTTTCACTTGGTACAAAACCTGTATAGAGGCTGAGACTGAACAGTGTTGTTAGGGGTGTGGCTAAGTGGTGCTTCATGCTGTTTGTCCTTCATTACTGAATATTCCTGTTCTCTTAGTAATTTGTTGACTTCTGATCGATTAATTTTCTGTCACTTTTTGAAACTGGCAAGAATTAGCCTTCAGAACAATCTTTAATTAAAGTACAAAATGATGTTTTCATTAAAATAATAATGATGCATTTCCAAACCAATTTGGTTGTACTTTATCTATAAAACAACTAGGAGTATGTTATAAAGTTTTAAACATCCCTTTGTCTGATCAGGGTTCCCTAACAACAGTGGACATTCACAGTTCCTAAAAATATTTTTTGGCGTCCTATACCCTATTATATTTATATGAATCTTTAAAAAAAACAGAATATACACAGTGAGAAACTGGATAGTCACTGCACTTGGTAACGATATGTTGTTTTCTATGGTTCATAACATTTTTGTCTAGTTTTTGTTTTATTTAGTTAATTTGGTTAACTTCCATAATCCAAGTAAGTTAAAATGTCTTTATGGAGTGACCCATGGGGAATAACTCTGCAGTACAAACGTAAGGGCAGTTATAGAATTGACATTCTAAACAGCATGTCATTCATAGCTGATTGGCAGTAGCTCACTGACCACTGTACCCATGTGCCACCAACCCAAGCTAAAATGTATGCAGTCTCTCTGACAGATATATGTAGAATGAGACGGGTCTCAAACCAGTATATCACTGGAAATGTATGAAGCCATAATGAGTCAGAAATGAAAAAAAGAAGCATCTTCAGAGACTATTAATCAGCTGGCACTATGGATGGTAAGTATGCATCCAGCAATCTCTTTTGAACATTACTATTCCGTTACCCTTGTATCTAAATTAACAAAACTGTGTAATACCTTAGAAATCCCACACATGTACTTTCTCCAAACTCATTTGAACTGTTTTATCCATTACATTACATACTATTTTCTGTTGTTGTAGAGGCAGTTTGATTCGTGTAAATATTTTTCTTACAGAGCTGAATTTTGGTAAAATTGTCTATGGATTGTGATAAACACTTTCTTAAACAGATACTGTAGTTGTAAGGAAGCAATCAAACCCATCTTATTCTTAATTGTAGTACTAAGAAGAGAATCAGATGAGTAGTGGCAATGCATGTCATTAACCAATAAGGGGGGTATTGTGCACTTCTGCTTTTTGTTCCCTTGTCAGGCAAAATAATTCCAGGCAGAGAGGGGAACCCTTGGGTTTTCTTTTTCTGCTTTCTCTCTGATAACTTGTGCTGACAAAAGTAAGGAAACATTTGCTGGTTCTGGAAACATCTTTCAAAACAGTAATACTATCTTTATTGTAAAGTAAGTTCCTTTGCTGCTTGACATTGCAGGAAAGCCTCAAGAAAACACTTTCTCCCAGCCACACTAACTACACATTTTTGAGCATCTTCTGTTGGAGGAAAAGCTTCTAGCCATTTGAAAATCCTTCACAACAAATATTGGCTTCGCTGCCCCTTATGTGGTAGATAGGTGTCTAACAAAATGTATTTGAACATTTTATCAAATGCTTTCCCCTAATCCGCTACTCTTTTAGAATGACTTAGTGAGGCAATTTGAAATCTTTTTTTTTCTTGAAATATCACTCTGTTTTGCCACAAGTATGTTTGGTGCACTATTAAGCAACTGTTTTTAGTGCAGGAAATATTGTTTTCACAGCATGTGATTTCCTGGGACATCTATTTTAGAAATCCAAAGGTTCTATTTCTTTCAGCACCATATCTTCCCAGAGTTTTGCATGTTTTATATTAACGACATCATCATTCTCTAACTTTTCTTTCCACTGTTGTCTCTCAGGTATAATTCCTTTATTTTTGGCACAGCTGAAATGTTGATTATATAAACTACTTGTGATTTTATTTGCATTTATGCTGCATCTATGTACATCTCTTAGTCTCATCCCTGCCAGTTTCTTTTAGGTCATCTGATACATGTTAACTGTTACTCTGCACCTCAAATGTGAATTGTCCCGGTCCCCTTCAATAAACACAACACACTGAATGACATTTGACGACTTTTATTAAAACTTCCATAACATAACTTTGATTACCAAAATTTGTTAAATACAACTGGACATAGTGCAGTAAGTTCTAAACATAGCATAAACATCTTTCAGTGTTATTCAGGACAGTGTACCTGCTCATCCTGTCCAGTAAGCAGCATCCATACCTTTGCTCACTTACTAAACCATTCACTGAATTACCTTCAAACCAAATAAGCAGCGTCCTTACCTTTGCTTGTTTATCTATTCAACAGAACTCCTTGAAATGCACCACCAGACACCAGAGGGGGAACAAAAGAGGGCAAGTCTGTCCCTCTTCTCTGCCTACCTGAATCAAATAACCACAATCCCACCAATCCGCCAACAAAAAAGGGAGGGTAGCACTTTCACACCAAAATGTGATTACTTACCCAGCAACACTCATCTAAATCCCTTAAACACCTCCCACCCTTATCTCATTTCCTTCCAATCAACCCTCCCACCGTTTAACCCTTTCACCTCCCCAACCCACTGAATTCCCATTAATATCCACCTAACACCCCCCTTGAAGATGTCCCAGGACAACTTGGCTTATTCCAAGCCTCATTTGTCTTGGTCCCCTTCAATAAACACAACACACCGAATGACATTTGACAACCTTTATTAAAACTTCCATAATATAACTTTGATTACCAAAATTGAAATACATCTGGACATAGTGTAGTCAGTTCTAAACACAGCATAAACATCTTTGCAATGTTAATCAGGACAGTGTACCTGCTCATCCTGTTCAGTAAGCAGCATCCATACCTTTGCTTGCTTACTTTACTTATAAACATCCTTATAACAGTAATCAGGACAGCGTACCTGCTCATCCTGTCCAGTAAGCAGCATCCATACCTTTGCTTGCTTACTTTACTTATAAACATCCTTATAATATTAATCAGGACAGTGTACCTGCTCATCCTGTCCAGTAAGCAGCATCCATACCTTTGCTCACTTACTTTACTTATGAAGCTTCATAAGCCATTCACTGAATTACCTTCCAACCAAATAAGCAACGTCCTTACCTCCCCGCTTGTTTATCTATTCAACAGAACTCCTTGAAATGCACCACCAGACACCAGAGAGGGAACAGAAGAGGGCAAGCCTGTCCCTCTTTTCTGCCACCAGCCTGCCCAGGCTGTCCCCCCCACCAACTTCCATCAGCTAGCCACCCTTAGGGGATAAGAGTAAACATCATTCAGTGTACAAAAATTACCAGGACATTACCAGCCCCTGGCAATTACCAAATGCTTACCAAAGCATCACATGCCACTGGGCAAAAAATACTCAACCCCAACCACCAAAATAAAGCAATTGCATATCACCCTTCCCAAAGAATTGCTTTTACTTGCCCAATGACATGCAGAACCTGAAAAACTTCAAAATGCCATGTAACAATGGCCATGCCAACACCAGCTATCCATATTAAAAGTAAGGTACCTAAACCCCATGATGGCTTTAGCAGTCTGACCCCTCTTTACTCTATCGATACCCTTGAATGCCACCGACAATATACCAAACTGAAATTGCCCTATACCACAGGTCAAAACCAGATTACACCAGAATGAAAAATGCCCTATGCCACCTGGTCAACACAAGATTAATAACATGTCAACCCCATCCTGCATGTAGAAATTAAACTACATCAACTATTAACCCTACCAAAGTAACCTACTCAAACTGGCCAAATAAACATGTCCTACATCTGCAAGAAATCACCACTACCCCAACTGTAATGAGACTTAATGACCTTTGAATAAAATTACCTACTACCCTATAACCTCTCCAGCACTCAAAACATCCACAAAACAAAAAACATTACCTTTCAAGTCCATTTCCATCAGGGCATTGACTGTTACTCACTCAGCACTCCATCTGTAACCTCAATGTGCCCACCCAAGTGATCAGGACTTCCACTGAAACATGCATTCAGATTTAAACATGCAGCAAAACCATTCTCACTATGACAATCAAATGAGGTCATAAAACATACTACTTATTCTAGAGTAAACAAAAAGCTGGTTGTGCTTCTTTCTTCTTCTTCCGAATCACTATGCTTGCCTTTTCACCTATCCATTTCTGATCACTCACGCAATGACCCCACCGCTTATTCGACACCAAAGCATGATCATCTGCGAACTCACCATATCTCACCACTGGAACTCAGCACACCATCATCTACAAAGAAAAAGACAAAATTAAACCTTCAAATAGGGACAAAAATGCTCCACCTTATACCCACCTATTCCAAACTACAGCCACAGCATTCCAAGGCCCCATCTGCAAGAAAGAAAAGACATGTAAAACATCCAAAACACATAACACATTCCAAGACATCTTCAAGGACAACCTATCCTGCCAACCCGGGAAGGAATGTACCACTGACATTCCAATCTATGACAAAGCAGCCATAACTGAAGCAATGCTTCCTATGAACCTATCAAATACCCCAAGGTAAATTTAACTACCAGTGGAATATATTAAAAGTATGAGAGCCACATGCTCTAAGGATCTAAACCTTGTTATCAACATGAACAAACCATGCTGGAGGGATAGGTTCCTAATGCAGGACTCCCCAGATACTGGAATAGACTGCCCATACATGTCAAGCCTCTTTGGCTCTCTTCAAAGGAACCTTGATGATTGGATTGGAGATAGCAAATAAACCCCAGGGATCATGTCAATGCATGAAGTGTGAAACTCAAATGTCTGTCATTATTTGATCTTCAGTCCTCAAAGATTTGCCAGTGATTTGTGAGAAACCACCATTTTGAGAATGAGATGCAACTCTGACAATATTCTTACCTAAACACAAATACCAGGATGAAAATTAAAGTATAATATTACTCAGAGTGCTATGGCACCCAGCTATAGAACTTAATATACTAATGTCAAGGCTTTGTCATGTGTTTACTGCATTCATAGTACCAACCTTCAAAACTGCAGGCATTCAGTTAAACCATATGGCATGAACTTTCAGGGTAATCATATAATTCTGAATCAGCCAGTGCAAACCTTTCATGCTTCAATGGAAGAGAATGTCATAATGTATTTATTTTATTGCTGTACTGCATGTACATTTTATACCTTTAATTTGTCCTGAGCAAAAAATCTATACAAAGCCAGGAACAATGGAGGAACCAAACTGACAACTAACTTTGGTATGAGAAAAGCACCTTGTCTTTACAAGAATTGAAACAGAAATGAGCCTCAAACCCTATATCTTGTGTCTGTGCAGCAAACACCTTATCAGTATAACCCCCCCTTTACTTCTACAAAACACCTTTACCCCTTTGCTCAACTGTCTTCAGGAAATGCTTGTCCTTGCTTTCAAACACTCCCCCACCCCATAATGGTCAACACTATAGCAAAGCAAAACAAAGAAAACGACCTACAGCAAGTACACCATGCCACATATGCAAGACATAACGGTGAACCTGTCAATGCAAAATTCTGGACTATGGCATAAATAGAAGTGTGACCAAAGCCCCAAGAACCAAGAAAGGCTCAAAATAGGGACTATATTTCTCTTATAAACTCCGAAAGTCAACAGCACAACAGGTTTTGTATTAACCGGGATTTCCTGCAGGGTATGAAATCTGAAACTTATATGTTCAGCAAATTCTAACTTCATTTTGCAATGATTTGAATAGACATTCAGTGACACCTGTGACATAATTCCATACATCGAGCAGAAATGTCAGTGAAAGAACTGGGACAAAACTGTTGTCTTGTTATTCACCTCAGACTTCCTTTTTGGACTTTCTCAGCTTTCAGTGACAACTCCAGATTAAACACTGAAACTCTGTCCTGTTTAGAAGAACTCTAGCCCATGTGTTATACTTACCACCCTACCAAGCCTACTCAGGGTGCAACTGTTAATAAATTAACTCCAGGCCCACAAAAGGTCACTTGTAGCTTAGTTGGAACTGCACCAGTACAAGAAATGCTACAGAATACATTCCAGGCAAAGTCATCATTAAAGGACCTTACAAGCACAGAAGAACTCAGATCACTACTATACAAACATCCAACCTAAGGCAGTAAGCCAAGTTAAAGCAAAAGAGCCTTATTACTTCATGTTCCAGCACTCCACACTGTATTGCAAACTGTCACGTGAACCAGTTTAAAGTCTGAAATTTAATGTATATCATCAGTGACTTCACCCTTCACATATACCCCACAATCTGCCAGAAAACAAGAAATTACAAAAACAGATCAAAAATGTGACAGACAATCCAGAGGCTCCACGAAAACTTGGACATTTGAAAGGCATGCTTACCTAGCGTTCATGCACGAAGGCCATAAAGTCTGCAACCAAAATGTCTGCCACCACCCGCCAAGTGAATTCTCAGCAACTTACCAGCAATGTGCCAGACAGCCACACCTCCATAAAATAACTAGTTATAGATACTAACACAGAGAACTACTTGAAAGAATATTCTTAATTGACCTTAAATGCACACTCTCATCAGACAGCCATGTTACCTGGCATAAGTCAAAACATGAGGCAATTCATGGACCACACAAGTTAAGCAACCTGTGCACAGAAAAAAGACATACAATCATCTGTTCCATAGCTAACAAGCAATTTTGGATTAAAAATTTGTGCACTCTCTATTACATTAAAAGTCCATTAAACCACTTAAGACTGCAATCAAAACATGCTAACAGCCCCTGTTTCAGTTTCATACAATCAAAGACAATAACTCACATTGAGTTTCAAGCAAGAAATCTGGACAAAGCAATCAACTAAGTTGGTCACAGGCCAAGGGACAAGTGTCTATATGCTATTGCTACTATGAACCTAGAAAGTCAATCGCACAACCAGGTCCTGCATCAACATGAATTCCTTAAAGAGATGAAGTCTAA
>NC_056727.1:1092334221-1092344221 GCF_019279795.1 Protopterus annectens | reverse complement strand
AATTTGGATAGTCAGTTCAGGAGTGAAATTTGCACTAAATTTATTTGATAGAATATTGGCAATGTCTATCAGATCTAAGTAGGTTTTGTCATTTAGTATGAGTTCTGTACATTGCTGAGTAGTGAGTCTTCATTTTTTAATGTGACTAAGATAGATTGGCAATTTTCCTTGGCTTGAGATTCCAGTCTGAGTTAATGGTCTTTTTAATGTTCTTAGTCAAATTCTTAATATTTTTCTTGACTTAAGGGTTATTTGATCTGCTGAGTACTCTAATGAGTTTTTTTCCCTTTTATTGTAGATTTTATTTATGATGGTTTGCTTTTAAATTTCCCATTATATTTGGATCTGGATGAGTCTACTGACTTTATACATTTATTTAAGTGGATATAAAACTTCTTGGTGAATCTATCTGCTGAGGCAATGTCTAGCGTGATGTTGTTATAAGAGAAATTGTAGCTTCATCATATAATTTGAGGAGATTTGTGCACTGGACAACTTTGAATTCTAATATATTGGTTTCAGGCAGTTTAGATAGTTTGAGGAAAAAGGATAGTAACTTATTTCCTGACTTAATTGGAGAGTGAGTTACTTACATACCTCTCAACTGTCCAGGCTTTCACAGAATGTCCAAATTTTTACCTCATATATTTGGTCTGTTCCTCATATAATTTGTGATTTTCTGGATTTTTGCATCAAATCAGTAAGGATTAAATACTAAAAAATAATGACAGGCATTTGGGTTTCAAGCATAATATCCTACAGAAAATGCATGGTAACATAAGACCTTTTATTCTAGCAACTTTCTAAGTTTATAAGAGCAGTATTTATAATTTGTCCCTATTTTTTGGGCTTTGTCCACCCATTATTTTTGGTTTTGTCCATTTATTTTGTGTTAAGAGGTTGAGAGCTATGCTTGGGAAGTTGTTCATAGGCTCATAGGTTCATAGGTTGTTATTAGGTTAACAACCACTAGGGCCCTTACAAGCCTAGCCTTGCACTCCAAACTATTTGCATCTCAAGTATCATATGGGGGGGGCATATTAGTAGGTAGGCAGCTAAAGATTTTTAGGCTGTTAGTTAGAATAATACTTTTTTTAATGATGGGCTCTCTCCATAATGGACATGGGGGCCAGACCAGGGACATATGGACCAAACCAGGAGCATGAGGGTCAGACTTGATAATGTTACATTTGTAAGTACCAGGTCAAGAATATTTTGTCCTGTAGTTAGGCTGGTAACAATCTGGTCCATTGAATTCCATTAAATTTTTATTAGATCTGAGCACATCCTGAATCAGTGATGCAGGTACCTCAGTCAACTGATGGGAAGATAAAGGCATCCAGAATGAAAGACTTCTTATTTGGGGGGGGGGTCATCCATGACATTTAAGGAACCTGACATGGATTTCTGGGATCATATAAGGGGTTCTCTAACAGATGATAAACTGAGAGTTGACTTTGGTTGGTGTGATTTGGGATTTAATGAGTTCAAGTTGTGCTTCTCAGGAATTTTTGTAGAGGCGATATGGTCTCTAACTAATATGGATACACCATCACAGTTTTCATTGGATCTGAAGATGTGGGGGATACTAAACTCAGGTACAAGGGAGTTTTGGTGATTGAGCATATAAGGATACCTTTGAAATGCAAGAGTACTTAAGGCCGGGTATTTCTTTTTTTATTTCTGGCATTAAGCAGAGCCACTTTAATTTGATCCTGTTTTGATAATGACACATTTGCTACATTGGAATGTTCATTAAGAATTTTATCTAAAAAAATGTACTTCGGGGGCAGTAAGGCTTAGCTAGTATGCAAAAGCCTTTAAATGAGAGGTGCAGACTATCCTTTGCAAAGCAAATAAGACCGTCAAGCATCTTTTTCCATGACATACACTGGAACCCCCTGAGCCCTCTGGAATTTTTCAGCTAGTTGCTGAAGCCAATCATCTTTTCTTTCTACTTAGGATCATTCATGGAAAACAGAGGATTTTTCTTAGCATCAGGGACTTACCTGCAGTTGTGACATGCACAGAGAGCTCAGATATGTCTGCCTGCATCTCCCTCAGGGTTTTTCTGCCCAGGTCATTCACCCCCACATGCACAATTACCAAGTCATAGTTACCTTTGTTTGGTGCAGTCTACTCTGTTAGAGGTCTAGTCCTTTCTTTTTAGCCTTAGACATTTCTTTTTGTAAATTTAGGGCTTTCTAAGACTATGCCTTGATATTTTGTTGAGTTTATACACTTGAATGAATGCAGCTGGTAGTTGTTTCCCTTCTTTTTTTCTGGTTTAGGCAGAGGCACATACATATAGGCTTATTCACTTTCTGCTTCTGTTCCTCACACTGACAGGAGAATCTATAAAACAGCTAAACATCTTCACATTGCCCCCACAAACTCTTTAAAGTGGAGAAAATCTTTTTTTATTATCAAGTCATGTGTTAAATTAGGAATGACTAAAATGAACCATGTTCCCAAAAACACTTTGTATTTCTGTCAGGGTAATAGGATACAATTTTCTATCACTATAAATGCATACTATATGTACTGATTTTTAGTTTTCTTCTTACTTGCATACATACATACATACATACATACATACATGCATACATACATGCTCATTGCCCTTTTTACAAGTCCTACCACATACCGCATGAGTCTAACAGTTCATGCTGTACTCTACTATCAGTTAACACACTTCACTTAATTCACTTGACAACTGCACTGTGAAAGATGTGGTGTCAGCCATGGCAACCATTTTAGAAGACAATTTACCACACTCTAGAGGCACAGTTTCACTAGTAACATGTTTTCAGAGGTGATAGTTTTCATAGGCATGACAGCTTTAACATTACTAGTATACAATCTATTATGTGTCTCCTTTTCCACATTTAAAACAAAGAATGTCTACAGTCAATCCTTTATGTTTGTTACCAACATTTGCTACAGGTTCTACAACAAATCTAGCCTGCTTTCTCCTATACATAGTTTAATGACAAGTACAACAACATTTTCATAGTTTTTAAGGTCCATCTGACACACTGAGTTTCATAATGCATTAGTAAGAGTCTTAAATTTGTCACTTGCTATCCTCCAGGTCTAACCCTAAATTAATGAGATGCTTTAAGTCACACAATTGTCACCTCACCATTTTGTTAAGAGAAGATGTCCATCCTTGAATCTTTTAAGGATGTATCACTGAGGTAACACAAGCTTTGGCAAGTAATACCATTTTGACTTTACAACAGCGTCAGTAATTAGTCTTCTTCATTTACTCAGAGGCTGCCAACAGGCTGATAAGATACTGGCCCAATCTGCTCAGTCTCATCCCTCCAGGTGTGTACACTACTCAAAGATAGCAAGATATTCCTCAATGTCCTCCTCCTGCTCCTGGACATGTTGCTTTAATGGTGGCACTGCCACTGGGCTAATTATAAGCTTTATCTACTGCAATCATACCTTTGGCTGCTACTACTATGATCTGTAGTAATGGTTGTACCACGGTCATCCTGCACATGGATCCACACAGAGGTGCACTTAAAAATATACACTTTTTGAGGGGAATTACACTAACTTTTACAGTGTTAGGTGTAGCTTCAGAACTTTGTCATTAATAATATGTGCCAAAATGTCCACTGCAATCCACCAATATAAAAGATTAATGCAGCTGAGGCCATCATTCTTAAAAAAATGCAATTTGATATATACAAATGAAATAACCAAAGCCTTGTGGTTTAACCAAAATACTGGAAGTATCATGAACGCAATCTTATACTGCTGAGAAACAGTCACTGTTGGTAGATCTCTCTGGATTATTTTGCCAGAAATAAATTTCCATTTTCTCATAATACATCTTCCTTGGTGGTAGTTGATTTTATCCCATAGAGATGCTGCTTTGGATACCAAGTTCCCATTCTGAAAGGACAAACTCTTTTCTTATTGGGATTCTTTCAGATATCTTTTTATATTACATTAACTAGCTCAGTAAACAAATTGGCTTTCACTAATATAGCCAGGTGTTCTTTTCTTACAGAAACAGTTTAACAGAAACGTTACTCATTTGAAGAAACCTTATTCTATTTGCAATTAAGTCTGTATAACATTCTGATATACATAATTTTCACAACTTTTATATATTTTTGTGGCACTTGTACTCTTCTAAATGATGAGAACCACGACACTATACTTAATGTTGTTACTGTATTTTTGATCATGGATTACATTCATTCAGTAATGGTTTTAGGTTTACAGTTGGTTTGAATGTTGTGTATGTGAATTTTTTTTATCAATTAAGGAAAGTGGAAGTGGGTCAAAATGCTGGAGCTTTCTTTATAAATGTAAGTTTCAGCACTGGAGCTGAGCATTTATGTGTATGTGTGTTGGGTGTGTGTGTGTGTGTGTGTGTGTGTGTGTGTGTGTGTGTGTGTGTGTGTGTGTGTGTGTATGTATGTGTGTGTTCTTACACTAGTGTTAAGGATGGGGATACAGATGGGGATAGCTTTCATGGTGTGCTTGTGCGTACGTGTGTTTGCTTATATGTGTGCATGTGTGTTCAAGTGTGTGGAGATCATGGACAGAATAGGGGAAAGGGAAGGGGAAAGATTTAGTTTTATGTTTGTGTGTGTGTGTGTGTGTGTGTGTGTGTGTGTGTGTGTGTGTGTGTGTGTGTGTGCGTGTGTGTGATTGTTGCATCTGTGTGTCTTGTTTATTTGCTAATTATTTATTTATTTATTTATTTATTTACTTCACCTTGATAACCAGGTAAGTGAACTGTTTGCTAGACTTTTTTAAGCCGTGATCAGGGTAGCGTGGCACAAGAGACAAATAGAAAATTAAACTTGGACTAAAGGATACATAGAAAAGTTAATAATTTAGAAAGTAGAGATAAATACATCTGTGTGTTATTTATAATTATAAGTGAAAGTGATATTATTTACAGTGTGCACAATTAAGGTAGGCATTCGACCATGGGGTCATTTGTTAAAAGTCTTTACAGGAAAGATGCGACTACAGTGTAAGCTGCAATGAATAGACATTGTTATGGAAGCAAGAGCATTTGGTGTCCTGAAAAAGTTGCTGTTTTTTTTTGTTAATAAATAATTGAAGTGTTTAGTGGTTCTTGTAGGGAAAGGGTGTTTATGAACCTAATATGTAGGGTTGGTGTTAGGATGGCGGTAGGGTTAGGGTGAGCACACATGAACAAGATGGTGCAGGAGGGTTGTAGCTAATCACAAAATATCATGCAAACACTAACACACACACACACACACACACACACACACACACACACACACACACACACACACACACACACAAACACACACACACACACACACACACACACACACACACACACACACACACACACACACACACACACACACACACACACACTGTAAGCCCTAATGCTGAAACGTTCTTTTAAAATTAAAGTTTCAGCATTCCAACTCACTTCCACTAATGTCTACTCCACTTTACATACCCTGCACTTGACCAATTCTCAACCCAAAACTGACATTCAATGAATATAATCCATGATTGGCTGGCTGCTTTATACCTACAATCAACTGCATTACAAGCTGGGATAAGTACAAACTTGCAGTGTTAAAGATAGTATTGCATTTTATTCTTATATTTATTTGTTCAGTGAATATCGTGGTCATAGGTTCATAGGTTCATAGGTTGGTACTAGGCTAACAGACCTAGGGCCTATACAAGCCTAGCCATAACAATTCCCTGGCTATTTCTTCCCACACTATTTACTTCTCTGGACCCCTGTCTAGCAGGGTGGCTGACGTGATCCCCGGGGTGAATTTCCTTTCTCCCATCCAATCGTCAAGGTTCCTTTTGAAGAGGACCAAAGAGGCACTCTGCTTGACATGTATGGGCAATCTATTCCAGAGTCTGGGGAGTCTCTGGGTCAGGAACCTATCCCTCCAGCATGTTTTGTTTATTGTGATGACAAGGTCATTGGGATTTCTTTAAGTGTAGCATGTCCAACAGCTCTGGGTTTGACATGGCCTTGTCTGCAATTCTGTTATTTATTTAATTGAATATTCTGATCTGTTCCCCACCCCCCCTCCTTGTTGGTGTGTTCTTCTTATAGTTGGTGGCTTTGCAGTTGCCCGTCCCTACTGTAAATTTGATCTGGGACACTCCTGTCAGTCTAGTGTCATTAGCTCATTCTACCTAATACAAAGAGAGCATTTGAGAAGGCCAACCCACTTAGTTTCCTAACCTTCTGCTTCTCCTTTCTCCCTTTCCTTTACAAAAAAAAAAACTTTGCTAGAATCTCCCTGTGTTCTGCTTAACTGTAACAAAAATAAGTTACGCGTGTTTGCTGCCTTTCCTGTAACTAGTTAAGTCCAGAAATAGATTTGCTATATCCAGGACTATTTGTAAGCTTCTGAGCCCCCCAAGCCTGTCTGTGTTGGAGGAAAGCCTGCTAGCTTATCAGTGGCAGTGGTAAGCACTAGGTAACCTATCTACCACATAAAGAGCGGTTTCTGGCCCAAAAATTGTAGTTATTGGCCGTTTGGTCAGTTTTTCCATCTCTCTGAACTTCCTGATTTAAAAGCCGCATTTGCACTTGTTCCCCCTTCTTTAACTAGTCTAGTCCAGATACAGATTTGTTGTATCCAGGACTGTTTGTAAGCTCCTGAGCCCCCCAAGCCCTTCTGTGTTGGAGGGAAGCCTTCTAGCTTATCAGTGGGAGTGGTGAGCACTAGGTAGCCTATCTACCACTAAAGGAGTAGTTCTGGCCCAGAAATTGTAGTTATTGGCTGTTTGGGCAGTTTTTCCATCTCTCTCCATTTTGATTTAAAAGCCCGCATTTGCACTTGTTTCCACCCTTTCCTGTAACTAGTCTAATTCCAGATACAGATTTGCTGTATCCAGGACTGTTTGTAAGCTCCTCAGCCTTCTAAGCCTTTCTGTGTTGGAGGGAAGCCTTCTAGCTTATCAGTGGGAGTGGTAAGCACTAGGTAACCTATCTACCACATAAAAAGTGGTTTCTGGCCCAGAAATTGTAGTTATTGGCCGTTTGGGCAATTTTTCCATCTCTCTCAACTTTCTGATTTAAAAGCCGCATTTGCACTTGTTTCTTTCCTGTAACTAGTCTACTTCAGATACAGATTCTTAGTTTTAGCACTTCAGTTTGCTTATTCATGCTCAGCACTTGTTCAAAACTTGTTGTAAGCACTAAATACGCTACAAATGACTACAGCACTTAACCTTCCTCATTACCTAGAGGAAAACAGTTTTTGTACTTACTGTCCTCACTTGCTTAGAGAAAAACAGCTCTTGTACTCACTTTCCTCACTTGTCTGAGGAAAATAGTTTTTTATTCAGGCATGTCCAAGGGTCAGCTCCCAGTGTTCTCTCCTGACTATCTGATGAATCTGGGCATCTTGGGGCAATGTAGCAATTGCCTCATGTACACAGACAACCCTCTCCTCCTACCACCCAACACTACAACCTGTGAGAGATGCACTTATCTAGCCAAACTGGAGGTAAAACTCTCTCCATCCAAGACTGAACTTGACAGTCAAGAGGAGAAGGTAAACACTTGCACCACACCACACTCATCACATAGTCCCACTAAACCTACACCACCAAATCCACACATAGAAACACAAAAACATTCACGGAGGCTCTCAATAATAATCTGCTCAAGCAACAGAGACCTCCAAAGCAGAAATGCAATCAACCTTCACCCCCGACAAAACAACCCAAATGACACATAGCCCACAGACTCTGTGTGCCAATAAACCACAGCCCATAAGGTAAAACAACATATCCAACACACTAGTCATAGGTGACTCTATAGTCAGGCACACTGATGTCCCACTCACCAGGCTAAACAAGGAGAAGGTTACTGTCAGCTGCTTGTCGGGTGCCAGGATCTGCCACATAACTCATGCACTCAGGTCACTCCACAATAAGTACAAATATGACTCTGTCATTGTCCATGTTGGTGTGAACAACCTGAGATGTACCTCCCTGGACTACATGAAAAGAGACATGGAAGAGCTCTCCAATCTTGTAGGCCAGGCAGGTATGACCCTAACCCTGAGTAGCATCCTGCCATCACCCAGAATGATATAGCAGTACAAGGACAAAATGATTGACTTCAACAATTGGCTAAGCTTCTGGTGTCATTCTAAGGGGATCCAGTATCTGTTTGACTGGGATGACATGGTCGACAGACCACAATGCTTTATCAGAGATGACCTGCACCTGTCACCCCTGGGATTCCGAATACTAGCTAAGGCTCTTGCCACCCCTATAGTGCCTTTTTTAGGCAAGGTTCAAATGACAAATTCACCACCGTAACAGGAAAAGGCAAACAAAAACTGAGGGTGATGCTACTCAATGCTAGAAGTCTAAATCTCAAAATGCACTCCCTCAAGGCACTCCTTAAAATTGAGAACATTGATATCTGTGTAGTGACTGAGACCTGGTTCAAGGCTCCAGGGTGCACCCCTGCATTACCAGGCTATAACTCATACCAGACTTTTTGGCCATCTAACCTGGACCGGAACACCAAAGGCGGAGGTGTGTCCATATTCATTAAGGATATCCACACCTCCAGGCTAGTTGCTCAGCATAATGCATCCGAGATTATCCAAGTGCAACTAACTCTGGGCAAAACTGCAATCCAAATTGTAGCTTGCTACAGATCCCCCACCATGCCCCAGGATTCCCACTCCTCTTTTCTTGATATACTGGAAAATATTAGGGTTCAACCAAACACCCTAATAATGGGTGATTTCAACTACCCCACCATTAACTGGGAAAACTACTCATGTACCAACTCCTTTGTTCAACGCTTTCTGGAATTCATAAATTCCAGTGCCCTGGATCAACTTATCCACACCCCCACCAGGGGCAACAATATCCTAGATCTAGTCATTACCAACATGAGTGACCGGTGTTCCACACCTGAAGTCAACTCCTAGTTGGTCAGATCCGACCATAAGTTAATCACCCTAGATATCCACATCTCTCCCCCACCCCCCATTAAGGAAACCACTGTAAAAAATTTCTCAAAGCCAACTTCATGCTTCTTAAGACAGAAGTGGCAAACTTCATGACACCCATGCAGATGGACAATACAGTTATGACTGCTGAATCCTACACAAATGCACTCTATAAGCACTTACACGAGTGTATGGATCGTGCTATCTCAAGCAGAACCAAGACGCTATCTTCCAAAAAAAGGAAGCCAATCTGGTGGTCCCCTGCCATAAACAAACTCTACAACAGAAAGAAGGAACTGTTGCAAAAGAGAGTAAAATCCCATGAGTGGAGGAGCTTCCTTGTCAGCCTCCGTAAGAAGCTAAGATCCCTTATAGGATCCTCCAAAGCTAGCTATGAAACCAAAATCACCACTGATTCTAAGGACTGCCACAAAGCATTCTATAGATATATCAGGAATCTCAATGGCAACACCCACATCTGCTCTGAGTTACAGTACAACAGCACAAAATTTACAGAACCAACTAATATTGCCAACATCCTGGCAGATAGGTTCAGTGCTACCCCCCTTCCACCCCCTAAAAGGCCCATATCTATACAGGAAGAATGCAGAGTCCCTATAATTACAAATATGCAGGTAAAAGCTGCACTCTCTAAAGCCAAAAACACAGCATCCATGAGACCGGACAATATCCCAGGATGCATTTTACACGAACTTCAGAACAAACTGGCTCCCCACCTAAGCACCATGTTCAATCATAACCTCAAATCAGGCTTTGTGCCCACTGAATTGCTCACAGCAACGGTTATCCCATTCCACAAAGGGGAAGCCACCACTGATCCCAGGAACTATCACCCTATTAGCCTGACGAGCCTGGTCTGTAAGGCCATGGAACATATCATCATGGAACTCATAAACAAAGACATTGATAACCTCCAAATTCTGGATCCCACCCAGTTCGGTTTGTGAAAGGCAGATCATGCCAGCTGAACCTGATCGACTTAGAGCACATTTTAAATGTAT
>NC_056727.1:1092249221-1092329221 GCF_019279795.1 Protopterus annectens | reverse complement strand
TGACCACCTGTAAATTGTAATGTATAGGTGGCTCAATGTGTGACTCCTACATAGGCAGCCCTCAAACATTGTAAACACAACAGCCAGTGCAACACGGAATGCCAACACCTGAACAGTACATGAGTCCTACAGCATATGTTGGTGCTGTGTGCCTGTCACGTTCCCCGCCAGATATATATATATACATATATATATATATATATATATATATATATATATATATATATATATATATATATATATAGATAGATAGATATATATATAGATATATATATATATGTACACATATGCATATATATGATACAAATAGAAAGGGCAATAGAGGGATATATTGGTGATATAGATGGATTCAGCGATATCTGCAAATATGATAGATAGACCAACGACATTCATAACATCATGGAGGTACAAATAAATAGGATACCGCCAACCAAGGAATGTGTAACATACCGACATGCATAACCACGAGGCTGAAAGACCGATAGAACACGGTACCGGAACAGTACATCCGCGAGTAATAGTATGATGATATGAAGGGACGGTTAGTCACCGCTGATGGTGTTGCGGTCCACGTAGGTACTGTGTTCAACTGAGTCTGTGAGTGCCGTGGTCTGTGTAAGTGTGCATCGTGGGTGCGGTGTGCATTTCTGTGTGACTGTAATGTGTGTGTGTGTCCGCAACATGTGTATGTTGGTGCCAAGTCAGAGGCAGACCAGTATGGTAGGTGTGGGTATAGCTAGACGTAGGCATACGGTAACTACCTGTATCACAGTAGGAGGGACATCCCCACCCTGGGCAGGTGTGTCCTGACATAAAACAGTACAAAGGGCAAATGTCCGAGATGGTATGACATAAATATGTCCCATATATAATGTAACAGTCATATTTAATAGTCATGCCTGTATGTAAGAAACTTAAATGTCACATGCAATATGATAGGTATCCAAAGTCACAAAACAATAGGTATGTAGTGAGGATACAAGTATGTGCTACCTGTGTACTGACCGTGGCCACGTGTTGGCCTGTAAACACTGCTTTGTGTCCCGCAAGTGTCCAACAATGACCATATGATAAGGTGGCAACCCATGGCAAACAGGCTCTTTTAACAACACAACCACAATGACTGCAAATATCTGGGACAGAAATACAAGGGATAGCTGTCACCTACACATATCCCCTGATATATCGCTGCAATTACGGAGGTATACAAGTAGCAAGCTCACCTGCAGATGATATAGAAACCAATTAACAATGGCCCAACGTACAATCCCGTAACATAAGTCTACTAACTGTTAGCTCTCTAATCAGGGATGGAGCCCACACACATATATATGGATTATGTAGGAATGCAAGGCCCACAAACCGTATATGTTACATACAACCACCGACATCCCCCACACTAGAAACTAAAGCAATACAAACTGTAATAGCAGCACATACATCCAGTCAGTCAATTACATCTGCAGAACCCTCAACATACCATGTGGGAGACACAATTAAAGGCGACATGCATAATTGTAGGCATAGTATAATGGAACAAACAGCCATGTTACAGGTATTGATTGCAATACTCCGTTATCAGATGTCGGGATGACAGGTACACCCACATGTTGAACCAAATACTCTACCTGTCACACACAATCCACGGGGGACATGAATCCAAACTATACTTGTCTCCATGCATAGCAGTTGCAATTACACATAACAAAACACAATACAGACTGTCTCCCAGAAGGTAGGGCAAATAGGCAACGCCCAAGTGGAGAATCCAATTATACCCCACTGTCACTGTGTAATTGGTGAATGGAGTAGCTGCACAGCTGATATGCAAGTAATTAGTCACTCAGGAACACCAATTGGCGGGAAGAATCCACATGTTTCAGGTATCGACGTATATAAGGATGGCTCGCTAGACATTCAAACCATATGCTCATACCGAAAAACATTGGAAACACTGTGAGAGTGATAGAATTGAAACGCCGCAACGACGACAAGGTTTGTAGAATGCCCAATATGTAAGGTTATGTATAGCATGATCTGTATTAACTAGTTTTACTGTATGTATAGCCTGGTTTGCATTAATTAAACGTGTCCGCAATGCATAAAGTGGGGAAAGGTATTTATGTAGTCATGTCTTGCTGAGCATACTAACGCTTGTAGAATCTGTGCGTCCAGCAGTGGGACACAAGGTATATAGCACAGACACCAGAAGGGATGCTACATGAGGCCATTACACAGAACGATGCCATACAACCCGCCATCAGTGGTAGGGTATATCCAACAAGGATGTGCCCTAGCAGGGGATAGTATATGTTGATCTACTGTCACAGCACGCATGTGTATGGGCAAATAACGTTAGTGACATATGTAAGGTGGTCCCGCTGAGCAAGTATGCTTTGCATCATGGGATACTATGTGAAATATGTGTAATGTATAGTATTATAGGTAGATATGACAGATATTCAACACAGCATAACAGGCATAACATGCATACCACAGGTACCGTCTATCGGTATGTACAATAACAGGATACATATGGCCTGTACGTATGGGACATAGTAATAGCATGATAGCTAATCTAAATGGAAGGGCTACCAAGTAACCATGCACAAAGGACAAGTAATAGCTGCACAGGTGCATAGTGGGGTACTATGCAGTCTGTCAAGTCCATGTGTAAGCACAACTACAGTGTTCACACTAGTGGCACCTCTCCAGGGTAGTGCCCTGTGAAGAGCAGAGCCAGGCGTCACCTGCACCACTGCACAGTACAGCCACTGCAGTGATCCCAGGCCTACATGTGTCTCCCAACCACCAAGGGAGGTATCACATGAACAGTGCCACTGAGTGTCCCTGCGTGATGTACTGAGGACTTATGTTCCACAGCATGGTGAGTGTCCGGTCTGGGAATGTAACCCAGAAGCACATCCCACTCATTGTGGCGTGTGTGCACATATCCATGAGCATGTTGCTCACAGTGGCCTCTGCTTATGTTGCGTATGAGGAGTATATCCATCAATAATGTTGTGGACATATGTCCTGTCTGATCAGCAGAGGTCACCCCTGAGTATGTAGTATGCAAATGTGTACAGATGTGGTGTCCGTAGTGCATCCGCAAATTGACACTGTCGGAGCTCAGTAAACATCATGGTGTGTTAATGTTGTGGCATGTAAAGTTGTAGCTGTTGTGTAAGGTACACCCTAAATGGGGTGGTGTACCCTTGAATGTGTGTAGATGTCATGTGTTCAGAGGTACAATGGGTGCCTATGTACCAGTTACACACCCAGTACAGATAGGTGTGGCCACGTAGGAGGATATCCATGCCACAGTGGCAATACGGTAACCACAGGAGTGGGTGCGACATATGTGTGTACTGCAAACATGTACAATGTGATATGTATGTAGGGGACCACCATCCATGTGATAGTCAGTGGGTGAATGGTGTAATGCAAAGGTGATGTGCATGCACCTTGTGTCATGCAGCTTGCTGCCATGATAGTCATATTATATATCTGTCACAGCGACATCTGTATAGCTGGAGTCAGTATCAGCTGGTGGAGCAATCATGGCGCTTGGTATGTAGGTGTTCTAAAGCCAGGCAGGGAAAGTGCCCTGTGCCAGCCTGTTCCACAGGTAAGCATAAACATAACATGAAGGGCCCTATGACTGAGGACCGTGGTATGCCAAAGTACCTGACATGTAGTAGGTACTATGGTATGCTGGCCTCACTGTGTGTCCTGTCCATGAGCCACATAGCATAACATTGTGAGACACAGGGTATGATGTGCAGGTGGTTGTGTATGTTGTCAATACCAGAATGGGGAATGGTGTTGAAAGGCAATGAGAGGACAATGTAGGATGTGTGGACTCCCGTACCATCAGCAACTGCCCTGGTAACTGTATGAAAGGAGTCCACCATGTGTAGGGGCCATGCTCTGGCCTTAACAAGCCCAACCCAGGTGGCAACAGAGGGCGGGAGACCAACAATGTCTCTGAGAATGACGTCCCTGATGATGTGCCCCATAGCCATGCAGAACAGTCCAGTCAGGTGTGTAGGAGTATAGTCCCACTTGTGCAATGCGGTGCCACCTGTGTGAAGTGTGATAAATGCTGCCATGTGCCATTCATGGTCTACAATGTCTGAACCAAGGCTATTACTGAATATGGTGGCCTAGTGGTGAGACATGTAAGTTGGAGGTTGGTGGACATCACAGCCTGGGACGTTGGAAGGTGACATGGGGCCAGTGTCCCAGGACACATAGAGTGTAGGTCAGTACTGTGTAGGTGTGACCACAGGGACACCACAATGTTCATGTATGGATTGCGGCCCTGTAGTGAGTGAGAGGGTGTACTGTCAGCATTGAATCCATCCTCCAGCATGTTGACAACAATACCTGGGTCTGCAATGTTCCTGAGTGACTGTTGTATGTGACAGCAGATGTGGGTGTTGCCATCGAATACTGACATACCACCATAATGCCTGGTGGTACACCCCGGAATGTGTGGCAGTCATGTTTATGTAGCTAGTCTGGGAGTATGTGATGCAGGACCCTGTGGCCCCACCACGGCTGACCAGTGAGCCACCCCACACATGGGAATGTACACCACTGTGCAACAGCCTACACCTGTTGTTGTACATCATATGTCTGTGGAACATGACCACCAGAGTGGCGTCTGTTATCTGGTGTGTACCATCATGGCTCTGTGTGGAATAGCATGATCCATGCAGGTGTGTACATGCTAATTAAGTGCACTGGGGTATGTGTCAGCATTTGTATGTGCATTGTCCATCTGCACGGGTGTCATGATGTCAACAACCGCTGTCAGCAGACGTCTGTAGTAGGTGTAGTAGTACACATGCACTGTGTATGCTGTGATGGGTGTGTTTCCGGGATGTGGCTAACACGGTAGATTAGCATATGTTCGGAATCCACCAATGAGGGGATAACCCCAGGTGTGTAACATCAGTCACATGGTGGTAGTGTCCATGCCAAGGGTAATGTAGGTCCTGGAGGTGGTGTGTATGTGTTGATCCAGCTGAGTGGAGGGTATGACTCATGGATGTGTCGGTACATGAGTGGCTATCCAAGTGAAGTGTGGGGTAGTGTCAGTCACACATCAGTAGTAGCTGAGGCCCACTGTCCACTGTACCACCATAGAAGGTATGTTACCCGTGGGGTATGATGTTGATTCTGTCACTTGTTACAATGTGTATAGCGGTCCCGGACACAATTAGTTGCACGTGGAGCACCTCTGATGCATTGTGCTAAGCAACTTGCCAGGATGTGTGACAATATAGTGGGATATGGGAACCCCTCAGCTGTGGGTGTGCCGGTCCAGGTATGTGCCTGGAAGGTATGGTCCGTCTATAACCTGTCATTGCAGGTGTGCTCTGCAGAGCCTACAGGCAGGTCCCAGTCACTGCAGAGATGTTGGAGTGGTGCATTATAAGGTGTGCCTTGCCTGTGTGCATCACAGGGGAAGATGCAAGCAATGTGTCACATGACCCTATGTCAGGCATGCCAGTTACCGCCCTGCTGGTGACAGTTATTGGAAGCTGTGCAGGACAGGCAGTATAGAAGCAGCAAGAGCCTAGCATGTGAGCTGTACTCCCAGGGCCGACAGGTGCAAGTCATCTGTGCCACAGCATTGTTTTTGACCAAGACAGTCATAGCGGACACATACCACATGCTTGTGGAATGACAATAGGAGCATAGGCAACTGTTGCAGTGAGACAGTTGGTCACTGTACAGTGGTATCGTGTCCGGACGAATGCAAAATGCTCCCCAGGGCTAGGCCCACACCCTCAGGGCTATAAGACTGGTGAGCTATTGCACATCCCTGCTCATGTAGTCTGTGAAGTGGCATCACAGGGCAATCACACTAACATGGCGAATGACAGACATATCGTACCTGGTGAGGTGTGGCATGGGTGCATAGGTTATGTTGCAGAAGCAGTTACCCGACAGCAAGATGTAAGCGAATAACGCCTTGTGTAGCCTGCTGTGTGGAACTGCAGTGTGACACCCTACAGAGTCAGCTATGATTGGTGTGTTGTGAATGTTATAACACACTATTGGCTGTATGTGGTGGGCACACATGAGTCTGTGGGCTATAAGCTGGTGATGTTGTCTTCCATGATGGGGGCTACCTCTGGTGCCTGCAGTGAGTATGGAGATGTACTGCACAGGTTGTCCTCGTAGGTGTGGCCAGTGGTGTAGATTATGCGAGACAATGTGATGGGTGGGGTGTGTTGCGAATGTTACACATCCCCAAATGACTGTCAGGTGCAGTCAGGGTTAGCGACAGCATTACCCCCAGCCATAGCTGTCATCCACCTGTCCCCAAAATGAGGAACATTAGCCCTCATACAGTGTGACAAATGGGCAAAACGTGGAACACTTACAACTGGCTTACTAACAGCATCAAGTAGGAAGGGCATATGATGGCTAAAATAGGCTGGTCTTATGTATAAAACAGATATTACAATGAATTAATATGATTCTCATCTATCTAGCCATGGCTAGCAGGTAAACTATGTACAACAATGAATGCGTGGCGTACCCTTCCAATGTGGAACCTTGAGGAACATGCACCTTTTAGAACCCCAAATGTGATATGTTCCCCGTATTGAGGTACACTTGAGAGCTATGGCCCAGCACGGCTGCAGACGTGCATCCCCTACAGGGTGTAGTGCCGTATGTTGGGAAGTGAGCATTGAATGTGTACATGACACAATTGCTCTATTGCCACATGTACAGCATATCCCTCATGTAGACAGGCAGTAGCACTGGTATGTGACAGTTGGACATGCCTGCATATACAACCATGTCCCACAGGATATGTGTGTTACGTGTGTACAACAGCTGTCATACCTTAAGCAAGCTGGGAAGTGTAGGACAACCAGTGTTCCTGTGGGAAGTGGTGTGGAATGGGCGCTATAGTAATCAGTAGCTCATGACATGCTCACATGTTCCGAACAAGTGCCTAGCATGACCATACAATACAGATAGGGTGTTGGATAATATCAACCCACAAGAGGTGATGACAGTCATTTAGGATGGCACCGCACTATAACCCTGCTGAGTATGGTGTGCATGTCCATGGACCATTAGCACTGTAGATATTAGCAGTACAGATGTACAAGATAGCACGGATATCTGATTACAAATACCTTTGCATGTCACAGGTGTGTTCCACCAGTGGCCTGTTGACAGACCCACAACTACAAAAGGTGAAACAATGACATGTGCACAGCACATCTGTGCCAGATACAGTAGAACAGGGTTAATGTGTTGTACCCCACCCACATTGTAGCCCATACCACACAGACAAATGTTAGCCATCTGTGTATGTGAGGCTGTGAATGGCCATGACCTATCAGTTTAGCTGTGTCAGTGTTGTGAACAACATACAGAATGGGCTGTGTGTGTGAGGTGTGCCACATATGTGCACAGTCTGATGGATGATACCAGCAGTGTCACCGCTAGGTGAACATCCTTGTACCCATAAACTGCTACCTAGGCTGTGGTCAACATTATGGACACTGTGTAAGGGATGGTGCTGTGCAGTGCACCCCCGACATGGTGACATCTCCAAGCCCCTTAGGTAGTCATCTGGGGTACCCATGTCATGTCAGGGTGCCATCCATGAGCACTGAGATCACTGGCCAGGCATATACAGCACTGTGGTGACAAATATTGGATCACATACCACCTGTAAGGGGTAATGGCTATGCATGGATGTGCGGGAACAGCCTTCACAATCCACACCTCCACTATGCAGCATGCCGTCTACCTTGCAGAAGGACATTTGCTACACCATGATGATGGACATGCTACATGTCCATATCCTGATCTATATGACATATGTTATGGACAGCCACCGTTCCAATACTAGGATCGCCACAGGCTACATGTGACATACTTCTGCCATACCATGCAAGCCTGTCCATCAAAGCTGCAGATGTCATCCCAGTCATACATGGTGTGATGGCCGCATGGTAGATGTACTATCAACTGACTGGATCAGTAATGTGGCACTGATGCAGCTTGCGGTGGCATAATGGCCATCTGTAACAGTGTGGAAACCATGCCCGCACATGCTATGGTTGATGACCAACCCTGCGAATGTCATCTAACTATCCATTGTCCCATGTCTATCACATGTGTAATACAGGCGATCCGTGTCAGGATGTTGAACAGTTGTACAGTGCTGTGTAGATGTATATGGCAAAACACATGCATGTACAGGTGTCCATGCGTATGTGTGCATTGTCACTGCTCAAGTCCATTCCGGCTGTGTCTGTGTTGATAGGTGACATATACACAGCATCCAGGTCAACAGTAGTACCATGGACACATTGAGGCATGTGCAGATAGGTAAGAACACAAGTGCAGGCAGATAGACATGCCCACAGCAAGACAGCATTTACATGGAGTATGAACACTGTAATGAGGCGACACACATATATGGTGATGATATCCAATGCATAATGGGTGTGACATGTGTGACACAAACACGTCAGTCATGTCAGTGTCATGGTGCTTTGCAAGGATAACTGTGCAGATGCAGTAGATGTCATAGAAATGTATGTGCAGCAGTATCTCTGTACATCTCTGAAACTGTGACCTGTCACCATCATTATGTTTTACAGATAATGCCCCGTACATGCCTCCCAGCATACACCCGCCAGGAGGATGATGTCCTCATCCCACTGCTCCATGACAACTATGACTTGCTGTTCAGCCATGTGCCACAGCATGCCCAGCAGCGGGATGACCTGTGGCAGAATCTACGCAGGAGGGTGAATGATGTGGGTGGCCATAACCGCACCTACCAGCAGGTGCGCAGACACTGCATGGACCTGATACGACATGCAAAACAGCATGCCACTGCAATCGCCAGGGAACAAGGTGGAACAGGTGGTGGGCCACCAACCCAGCCCCCACTCACACACACCGAGGAGCTACTGGCCAGTCTGGGGACACCCAGGGAACAGCATCCAGAAACACTAGCTGCCATCGTGGAGGTGGGTGTCTCCCAACCAATGATCCTGGAGTTGCCTGGTAAGTCAGTAATGCACATATGGCCATTATATCCCATGTAGTTGCATGTGTCACTGTACATAATGTAAAGTAACAACATATGCCAGGTATGTGGACACACATGCTGCATAGTACAGTATGCTACGTTGTGTATGCACACATGTGCATACTATATGCTATTACACAGGTGAATGTGTGCACATGCACAGTGCAACCTGTGGCTGTCATACAGTCATGGATAATGTACATACTGGTGTGTCACCCCTATACAGGTACCTCTGGTGTGCTGCACAGACATGGGTCCATTGCAGGTGAGACTGTCATCAGTATCAGGCATGTTACAGTCTAGATCTATTTGCCATGTGGCCTGTTAACACTTGCACACCTGATGTTTGTTCCAGTCACGATATGCAGGTCGCACCAACATGCATTCACACACGCCACCCATGTGCAATATATGCAAATGTAATGATACACAGACTTGAAACCACAGTACATGTCATTGCGACATGTGTGGTCAGCTGTGCATACAACGGTGGAGGTGTTCTACAATGGAGGCATATGTAGTATGCATTGGAACAACATGTGTGGTACGCACACAGTACCACACAGTGAGCTGTAATATGGGCAGCCCACAAGTGTCACCATTGTGTCATATGCCCCTGCATTGGGTGCACACACTGTGATGTGCCACCAGACATGTCCCAGACATGTAGTGTTCTGTCTGCAATATTGTCACACTATCACATGACCTTTACCCCACATACCAAACATACAACCTGTTGTCTGCATAGACCTGTGGAATGTGACATATCTGACATGTATAGGTGTATATCATATGGGACCACACAGACATGTGGAGAAGATGCCCATCACACACAATGGCCACCACATGTGCACACATGGCCATGGGGGATGGCCTGAGACATGTAGCCACACAGTACATGGGATGTGTATAGACCCTGTTGCACATTGTCCACACATGGTCCAATTATAGCCCTAGTTGACCGATTATACAGTTGATGTGGTACAGTGGACAACCTAAAAGCCTGTGCACAGCTACTGGAGGTGTCACTGAAGTCTACCATATACGATCTGTCGAACATCACAACTGTGTTGCAGTTATGGCTATGCAATGTGTACACATTATGCATTCTACAGCAACATACATGCCTCATGTTGCCATACAATGGCACAGTGTCTGTACTTCACACTGTATAGCAATGTAGACGGCTCAAACTACCCTCCCGTGCTCATGCACATTTAATAAACATGCATTCTATCTGTAGGGCATACACACAACACTGCAATGTGAAGCCCATTATGATGCTGTACATGTGTCAGGACACCATTGTGTCAAACATGTATGCATATTAATGCACATGTCAGCAGATTACATGTCAAGGACATGTCAGACATGTACTGTTATCCTGTTCTGGCCCACATGGTGTATCACGGAGATGCATGCATACTACCATGATTGTGTGACCTGCATGGCTACTGATATGACACCTGCTTGCTGTAGTGTGCACCCCAGGGAGGTATGCTTACTAACACTATTAATGTCTGAGCTGCATGCCCTCTGCTCTATCACAGGCATGCTGCATGCCATCTGACAAATCACATGCATGGTGTGTCTGTGTGTGTGTGTGTGTCTGTGTGTGTGTGTGTGTGTGTCTGTGTGTGTGTGTGTGTGTGTGTGTGTGTGTGTGTGTCTGTGTGTGTGTGTGTGTGTGTGTGTGTGTGTGTCTGTGTGTGTGTGTGTGTGTGTGTGTGTGTGTGTGTGTGTGTGTGTGTGTGTGTGTGTGTGTGTGTGTGTCTGTGTGTGTGTGTGTGTCTGTGTGTGTGTGTGTCTGTGTCTATTGTACTTTACAGTATTTCTTTGCATTCACAGGTGATGTATGTGTGTTACCCTCCTGCGGTCCATCTGATGTTAGTGTCCCCACAGATACTAGCGGTGATGAACATATGCATGAGGTACAGTCAGGGTTGTCAGAGGCTAAATCTGTGCCAATGGTTACCATCCCAGCTATGTCCCCCTCTTCCCCGCACACAGTTCTGCTGCCAACACATACCACATCACCGGTGGCCATAGAGGAAGGACAGTCAGCGTCTGTTGGCGTGGGACAGGAATGTGTGGTGGTTACAGAAGGTGTGTCTGCACACCATGGTGTCAGTGTAATGACTGCAGATGTGCCACACAGGCATGTGGCCGGTGCTGCTCATAGGAGGACCTCTGGCAGACATGCACCTGCAGGACAGAGCGCAGCAGCTGGTATCACCAGATGCATGTTCCAGACTGTAATGGTGGCACAGGCACGTGCTGAATGGCAGAACAGAGAAGGGCAGAGGCTGCAGAAGGCTGCTATCCACACCCTAAATGACAACATCCAGGCATTGGCGAATGCTCAGCAGCAGATTGCTAATGTTCTGGATAGGCGACTAGGTGAAATGGTCGGTATCCTTGACCGAGGCATGGCAATCCGTGAGCGGGAGCTGTCTGTGCTGGAACACCTGGTAGGAGTGAGGTGTAGGCCATGTGGACGTAGGCCAGCAACACCACCTAGGGTAGGTCGACATGACTGTGCCATCTCACATGCCCGCTCCCATAGTGCCAGTAGCTGTAGCAGTGCAGCTGCTGCTGCGCTGTCAACACCAGGACACAGCAGGCCACGTGGACGTGGCCCTGGACGGTCTCAGTGGGGACATGTTTCCAGCGGACATGTGTTGTCGGACAGTAGCCACTCTGTACCTCCACCTGGTAGTGCCCGTGCAACCCCAGGCAGGCACAGGTCACGTGGCCATGGACGAACACAGTAAGCTGTACAACCTGCACTGTACAATCTGGGGCTGTCAATTATACCCCGTGTAGGCATCACAAATGGCAGAACTGTGTACAAACATACACGCACACAGCAAACACAACTGTAGGGCTCCACAACACCCACATGCATTCTGCACAGATATGTCCAGCCAACTCACCGGCCCTTACACACACATATGATGTTATCCATTGGTGCAGCCTATGCCCCTGGCAAACATATCACCCTGTGCATATGATGAAGCCTGTGCCGCATCCCTGTCATCCACACCATCGGTGCAGGGTTATGCACAAATATTCTGATGCACAGGGTGAACAGCATAGTGAGAGGTGTGTATGCATAGTGAGGGATGTGTATGTTGCAGTGGTTGTGTGTGAATACTGAGTTGTGTATGTGACATAGGTTTGTGTACTGTCAACATGCACCAGTCACACCATGTAGTGCAGGTGCAGCATGCATTGTGATGTGTTCATGGTATGTGTCTCGGTTACATCTGTAGCAGCATGTTTGTTGTGATACCCTGGTTCCCTCCTATGGTGTACTTGCATGTGCCTACAGGTAGCAGTGTTTGTAGTCCCCCACGTGTAACTGTGGAGTACACACAGGCATGTCTAGCAATATCAGCATGCTACATGTACCCTCATCCTGAGTGTTGGACACACAAACATGACACAGATGTCTGCACATATACTGCACCTGGTGCATGTGGTCGGTGCCACAGGCTACACTGGACAGAAATGTGACATACATAGCAGGACACATTACAGGTATGGTGACATGGTGCAGGGGTTGTACACAGCGGCCTGGCCAATGATGATGTGAGGTGTCACTTGGTAGCTGGAGGCCACACTGTGCAGCAGTAGGACCCGTAACAGTACGTGAACATGGCCGCAGTCACGGGGTGTACACCACTATAACGCACACCCCATAGTGTGCAGCTGGGGACCCTTGCCTGTGTGGTCATCACCCTCACAGTACTATGCACCCACATGAAGTGTCACAGAGAAGGGACATGCACAGGTAGCCAGTATGGCTGGGACCTATGGTATCAACAGGGTTGTGAAATGCATCACCATTACGGGTTAGTCAACACGTGGGGCCAGTGATATTTCCCACCATATATTAGCATACGCACTCACACCAAGCACCAGACATACAACAGACACACACACACTGTGGTGACCAGACATGCGTATATGGACAGCCGATGTGTGTGATGCACATCACCGGCGAACGTCATGCTTCCCATACTGACGTATGTACAGTTCTCTACAATGGTGTACAGGGATGTGTAGCAACTGGGACATATTCCCCGCAATATGTGGCAACCCTGGTCACACATTCAGACACACATGGCAGTGCTGGGAATGATACAGCAGCCATATGATGACACGTTTGCTGGACATGCAGCGGTATTGATTGCATTATGTGTACCAACGGTATATCTGGCAAATGTGCTGCTATATACACACAGGAGGTTGTAGGTGTTACAGGTGCCATATGACATATAGTTGTTAACACCTGACCGCTCTGTATGCATTATGTCAGCACCGTCACGTAACAGCAACATAGCGTACAGTTAGCACATGGCATGATAGGATGGTGTGTGACACAACTGTGAGCCACCCCTTGCACACATACATCTAGACAGGTGGCTCACCATGTTACATACACACATCCCTCCATACGTGCTGTTTGTATGACACCGTATACAAATGTCAATGATGGGTCTGCATTGTGTCTGCATGTCGTAGGTAGGTGCAACTATGTTACGGACATCGGCCACTGCACATGCATATTTGCTGCATGCACAGTACAGATGTCACATGTGTCTCCTGTTGCCATGTTTGTATGCATTGCTATTGTTGGACATGTGTGTTGACATACATGACACATGGACTGTGGTATGATATCACGGGTGTCACAGGCGACCAGTACAGGGGTATGTGTCCCAGTCAATACTGCTACCCCCTGTAGTGTGAGCATTCAACAGACATGGGCCCACCTTCAATTAGCATGTGTAGCATTGATTGGGCCAGTGTTATGCACGAGGTACGTCAAAGGCCATGTATGTATGTGTTGTGTGTGCAGTCCATGCACACATCCACACAATCATGTGTACAATGGACCCAGATGTGTGTTCATTGGTTTACAGCAACAGTCAGGTGTCACAGCTGTGCAAGGGCCATGGTATGTCATGAGCCGACCTGTTCATGTATACTGGCATCGTTGCAATGCATAACACCTGTTGGATCCCAGTTGGTATGTGTGTACTCTGCACAGCTGGTGTACACCGCTGTACAGCCCAGTGGTCATGTGCAACATGGTGCTGTGGGACTGTAAGGCTGTGTAGTGCTTCACCAATGACATAGTGCTGACTTGACAGCTGCAGTGTACACTGCAGTGTGTATGTGTGTGACCTGCACCTGTGACAGCTGTGATGGCAGCTGTGTGTGTACAGGTCACTGCATGTGTGACCGCCCTGTGTGTGAGGGCAGTTATACCTTACTGTGCCCTTCTGTGTGTACACTCCATCTGCATGCAAGATTGCCCTTTGCAACTGCTAAGTGTGTGAGCATGCCCAGTATGCCGTTGTGTAGATGGACACACAGTACATTCCACATTGCGCCCCTCTGTGATTAGACTCCATGTACATGCAAGATGGCCCTTTGCAACAGCTAAGTGTGTGAGCATGCCCAGTACACCATTGTGTAGATGGACACACAATACATTCCACACTGCGCCCCTCCGTGATTAGACTCCGTGTGCATGCAAGATGGCACTTTGCAACAGCTATGTGTGTGAGCATGCCTAGTACGCCGTTGTGTAGATGGACACACAGTACATTCCAAACAGACGTGTGATACTAAGTGTGTAGGCATGGCCATTGACATCCTGTATAGTCATGGTGGTCATCCAGGCACCAGATGTCCAATTTCAATGTCACGATGGATGCCTACATTGAACACACTTGCTGCTCTCTCGAAGGGTGTATTGTCTGTGGCGCATCCCATATCTATTCAGTGTTTGTTGTGCTCCGTAGATATTTAGTTGGCCTGTTGACAGCACTGGCGTGTTTGTGTACATCTACCTTGGGACGGTAATATGCTCTCAGACCGCTCACTCTCTAAACATTCCCTATCGGCATCTTTGCCTTTGCAGATGATGTCACCCACCTAGAAGTATGCCTCTGAGAGTGCTGTGTTCAGTAATCTCGGTAGCACGTTCTGTAAATGAGTAATGCTGTCGTTTGTTAGAGTAGGTAGGTGTGTGTTCAACTCCCTGCCCTTCCAAGTGTGTGTGTGTGCGTGTGTTTCCAGCTGCCTGGGGACACAGTACTGCTTTTAGATGCCTCACAACACATACATTCCCTATCGGCATCTTTGCCTTTGCGGATGTCACCCACCTAGAAGTATGCCTCTGAGAGTGCTGTGTTCAGTAATCTCGGTAGCGCGTTCTTTAAATGCGTAATGCTGTAGTGTGTTAGAGTAGGTAGGTGTGTGTTCAACTCCTGGCCCTTCCAAGTGTGTGTGTGTGTTTACAGCTGCCTGTGGACACAGTAATGCTTTTAGATGCCTCACAACACATACATTCCCTATCGGTGTCTTTGCCTTTGCGGATGATGTCACCCACCTAGAAGTATGCCTCTGAGAGTGCTGTGTTCAGTAATCTCGGTAGCGCGTTCTGTAAATGCATAATGCTGTAGTGTGTTAGAGTAGGTAGGTGTGTGTTCAACTCCCGGCCCTTCCAAGTGTGTGTGTGTGTGTGTTTACAGCTGCCTGTGGATGCAGTAATGCTTTTAGATGCCTCACAACACATACATTCCCTATCGGCGTCTTTGCCTTTCCGGATGATGTCACCCACCTAGAAGTATGCCTCTGAGAGTGCTGTGTTCAGTAATCTCGGTAGCGTGTTCTGTAAATGCGTAATGCTGTAGTGTGTTAGAGTAGGTAGGTGTGTGTTCAACTCCTGGTCCTTCCGAGTTTGTGTGTGTGCGTGTGTTTCCAGTTGCCTGGGGACACAGTAATGCTTTTAGATGCCTCACAACACATACATTCCCTATCGGCATCTTTGCCTTTGCGGATGATGTCACCCACCTAGAAGTATGCCTCTGAGAGTGCTGTGTTCAGTAATCTTGGTAGCATGTTCTGTAAATGCATAATGCTGTAGTGTGTTAGAGTAGGTAGGTGTGTGTTCAACTCCCGGCCCTTCCAAGTGTGCGTGTGTTTACAGCTGCCTGTGGACACAATAATGCTTTTAGATGCCTCACAACACATACATTCCCAATCAGCGTCTTTGCCTTTGTGGATGATGTCACCCACCTAGAAGTATGCCTCTGAGAGTGCTGTGTTCAGTAATCTCAGTAGCGTGTTCTGTAAATGCATAATACTGTAGTGTTTTAGAGTAGGTAGGTGTGTGTTCAACTCCCAGCCCTTCCAAGTGTGTGTGCGTGTGTTTACAGCTGCCTGTGGACACAGAGATGCTTTTAGATGCCTCACAACACATACATTCCCTATCGGCGTCTTTGCCTTTGCGGATGATGTCACCCACCTAGAAGTATGCCTCTGAGAGTGCTGTGTTCAGTAATCTCGCTAGCACGTTCTGTAAATGCGTAATGCTGTAGTGTGCTAGAGTAGGTAGGTGTGTGTTCAACTCCCAGCCCTGCCAAGTGTGTGTGTGTGTGTGTGTGTGTGTGTGTGTGTGTGTGTGTGTTTCCAGTTGCCTGGGGACACAGTAATGCTTTTAGATGTCTCACAATACATACATTCCCTATCGGCATCTTTGCCTTTGCGGATGATGTCACCCACCTAGAAGTATGCCTCTGGGAGTGCTGTGTTCAGTAGTCTCGGTAGCACGTTCTGTAAATGCGTCATGCTGTAGTATGATAGGGTAGTTATGTGTAGGTTCGATTCCCAGGCCTGCCAGATGTGTGTGTGTGTATGTCTGCATGCTCCCGTCCACCTGGGGACTCAGGTTATGCTTTTAGACGCTTTGCAATACAGACGTATCCTGCTGCCATCTTTGTCTTTGTGGATGTTGACACGCACCTAGTAGAATGCCTGTGTGCCTGCTGTGTTTAGTAGTCTCGGTAGCGTGTTCTGTAAATGCGTCATGCTGTAGTGTGATAGGGTAGTCATGTGTAGGTTCAATTACCAGCCCTGCCACATGTGTATGTCTGTATCTCTCTCTCTCTATATATATATATATATATTTTCTGCCCATAACCCTGCTCTTGCATGGGCAGCTGACTGTTTTATGTATCGCATATTTGCATAGCTTTCACATACCAATGGGGTATGTTGCAACTCCCAACATTGTCCATGCAACATCCGTGTTACGGGCAGTGTTACACGCCCTTACAGGCATTTGCTGTATATCTTGGCAGACATCTATCCTTGCTGTACTCTCACTGTACTGCGACGCCGGAGGCTTCATGTATCATGGCCTAGTTTTGATGTGTGTATGTCTATTTGTGCTGTGTGCATGGCTGTGGGTATGTCCCAGTATCATCATTTGTAAAGGTGACAGCCCTAAAGGTTCTTCATGTAGACTGCTGTGTCATTTGCAATGTCAGCACATACCTGCGGACAGTACTGCACGTCCTACTGCAGCGCATGTCATACCTTCTGCGTTATCTTGCAGTCGATATTGCTGTTTCCTCACACATGTATCTGTTTCTGTTCATACCACTCTACCTCCTAGAGCAAGTTGCCGGACAAGGCCTTATCTGATAGTGGGACACATAGGGGCAGTATTGACATGTTGCTCTTACAAACGTAAATAGTTGGCACAATAATAGGTTTTGCATTAGTATGACTTTTCTGTCGGATTTGGTGTCTTACGCACATGTTTGTCATCATTTCATGTCTTTAGTTATCATGGAAGTGCCAGAATGTTACTGTTACATGGAACACACCCAACATATGAGGCAGAAGTCTGCACATTCATCGTAAATCTGTACAGTTGCGGAGTATGTGTTTGTAACAAACTATCAACTTTCTGACACCAATACACACACTGTTTGGCGGCATCACAGGCCACATGCCATTACATTTATATTGCAGGACACACCCACCCAGACAGTTGTATTCCTCACACAGGCCAACAGCTGCTCATCCACACTGATTGGTCTATCATGTGCCATATGTGTGCGCCGGTATTTGCGCTTTCCGTCAGTGGCAGAGCTCACGTACGTGTCTAGGGGACTGGACATTGTTACGGTGACACTACATGACACCCTGAGGGACACATTACGTTTGTGTCTATTAACCTTCCACATTGACATTCACAGGGCATACGTTGTCATTCACATTTGTCGGTGTACATGCGTGTGACTTGTACATGTTATCTCATTTGTCCTGATGTCTTTCTTCTCACCTGTCCACCTAGTATCACAGGTTCTGTACATGTATTCTGGACAGGTTACCTTCATACCCCAAACCTGTACACATTATAGGTAAACACCCTGACGTTTGACCTTGTTACATTTGTCATAGTGATGTGCCTTTCTGGTACATTGCTGGCAAGGCATTATGGACTGTGCAGTAGATAATAGTGACTGACATTTCCATTACATGATTAGTAACACTCATAACATCCGTATTCATGGGTACGCCAGTATTCTCACCACGTTCTGACTTTGTCTGGGGTATATCTAATATAGTCCCTATTTGTATTTCATGTACTATGCCTTAGTGCAGCTGTGTTATTCTGACAGTCTGCCAGGTATGGGTACCATCTTGGTCGTACGCATGTCCATCCATGATTATCGCCTACATGACACTGATATAGGGCCCTACATATTGCCAAAATGGTTTCCGCAATATCCAGTGGATGGTTTGCCCCATTATTGGGGATATAGGCGTGTGCTATACCCACATCACTCCCGCGGGGCGGGCCTACGAAATCCCTGCCAAACAACACCTAGGCCCATATCTGCATACCCATGATTCCCATACCTGACAACCCTCTACAGTACCCATTACACATTTTTAATGTGTGCGTTACTGAAGTGTGGAGACACTTATATGCACTCCCCACTCTCCAGATATCAGTTCGTACGTCATACATTCTATCGACACATGTGTCATCACCCTTGCACCTGATACTGTTGCATGTACAGCTATTTCGTATTTGCTGCGGTCACTTCTTTTGCGTCAATGTCGGTTGACACTACGTATTCCAATTTCTGGAGTCCTCCAATGGACACCTATCTGCATGTTTAAAGTGTAGAACTTGCTGGACTGTCACTTTCTGGCCAATGTTTTTGAATGCTGCGGTTTATTCACCTTTCCTGCATGTCTGTTTGTCTACCCATATTAGATGTAACGTCGCCTATTTATGTACATATGTCATATCTATGGGACATAAGTCTGTTGTGTATACATATATACATGTACAATCCTCATTTCATAACTCTTTGGTTTACTTCTGTGGATTATGTGTATACACATATATCTATATCCATACCATACCTTTCCACTATACAGATTATCGCTGAGTGTACAGCTGCTTGCCCCTTTATCTTCGCTGTGTTTTACATAAACCTGTGTCTATCTGGCAATGTAGTGGCATTTCATCTGAGACTTACGGTGGGGATTTCTGGCAAGCAGTTCAGGTTACGACTGCATACCCTTCGGAGAATCCATGCTACTGACACACCCGTTATTCTATCCACTTTCTATGTTTGTTCTGGCACATATCTGGGGTTTGTCCCTATATGTACCTGTAGTTTGCATGGCTTTGTCCGGTTTCATACTTTATGAGGTTAACGGGTTTGAGCCATGTATAACTAATGTGGGGGAAACAGCATTCATTTACTATGCTGTGGCGGATCACACACGCACAGGCGCACTTGCATTTCCTTATTGTAGGTTACGCACGGGCGCGCATACATATCCTTATTGTGGGTTACATATGTTTACTAAGTCTTTGTGCTTACGTGGGCTTTATTACTTGTGACAGTACCAGTACTTATCTGTAATCCCGTTAACGGACATTTGCGAAACACATGTTCACCTTTACATATTTAACTGTCTATACAGCACAGACGCATTCATTACACTTTCACATTATATGTGAAAATCCTGACTAATCTATGACTCAACTAGCTCTAACTTCAATTTAATTAACAATTCCAGATGGTTGTATTTTTAATTCCTACTCCTATACTGTAAATAGAAGTAATATGTCCTTCTCATATATTTTTTTCTTTTATTGAATCACTTATCTCTACTGAAAATATCCAGTTGGACTAGCCCGGTAAACAAATGTAAAATAAAAATAAATAAAATAAATTATATGTGCTGTAGTCGTTGTTCAACCGGGACTGCATTCATGTTGGCCGGATGCTGTAACCAGTATATGTTTGGTGTTCTGACTCATTTATATGCATACCCATAGTACATAGCTACATTAACATATGCCTCTCCGCTTCACTTACATCACAGGCATCCATTCTCCTGCTGGGAAGAATGCGGTACTACATGTTACACATTCGCTATTCCCTACTGCTCTGGACCCACGCTGCATATTTCATCATTGCAGGGATATTCAGAACCCAAAGGCTTATATTCCTGACACATACAGGTCTTTAATTGTCAGGGTGTTCATGTGGTGATCTGGGTTTAGGCTTGTCCGACTGGTGAACGGAACTGCCCTGACCGAGTTCAAATGTCAGACAAAGCACATGGACAGGGATTGTACATTTTGTACATTTAATCTGTTTAAAGACACAGGTGTTTGGGCACCTGTCCGCAGCTTATGATGTTGGCAATACATAATATGGGTGGGGGTGGTTACGATACATAATCCACGGTGAGTGGTGTTCCCATTCACATTTGACTATTTCCTGTATTCATTCTTACGGGGGTTATTATTTTGCACATGACGTAACTATGAATTAACTATGGGTATGCAGTAGTACAGTCAACATATGTGATGGTTTGTTACAGTATATTTGTATGGACCTCTGTAATACTGGGGACTACCCCACATCCTTCACAACAATTCCTGCTTTTGTACATACTATTATTCAGTGAACTTTTGAAGCTTGTGGGAGCAGTAATTACATCTGTCCCTATTTGTCCTCCCATCCTTTTGGGCTTTGTCCAGGTTTTGTTGCTGTAATAGGTTGAGAGGTGGTGTCGGTATGTGATTGAGTTGAATATATACTGTCGATAATTTGGTGGGGTGTAGGGTTACCACTTGTTCCTCTTTGCAAGGGGAGGTCCCACTTTGGACAGTTGTGTCCTGTGACGACACCTAAGACATGGCAAATGTCCTGTGATTTTAAGACAATAATATATTTCTTATTTTCTGTACTAGTTGCATGATACAGGTATTCTGTATCTGGTACACATAACTATTATTTGGGATAGCACATGTATTTCTGTCCTTTGCACTGGCCGGGGGTATGTTTTATCCTGCAAATTCTCACATTTCTACAAGGGATGTCCCACCTTGGCCATCTGAACAGGTGGCAACCCTAGTGGGGTGACCTGCATGGTGGACAGCTGTTCCATCCTGCATAGTATGAATTGCATGTCTGTGTAGAAACTGAACAGTACCGTGACTACACATACATGTTTTGTCCAGATGTGTACAGTAATGGACACCGTGGCATGTACACAACTCTGAGGTTTCAACAGGTTACTTATCCCACGCGGGATGTACACACATTTTGCCATTACATTAACGTGCGGGCATTTGGATTTACGTACCTGTGATGGGATGTTTACATTCGTGGGATACATATTTGCAATCCGGACACTGCCTAGGACGATACTTCCTACTACATATGGGAAATACACTCTATGTGCAGGTGTACGGATGCACAAGGCTGGTAGCTGGATTTGGTGGACATTCGGACAGGGTGCGGGTTATGTGCTATACTGGGGTTGTTGCGTATTGCATTTGCATGCATGGGTTCTACTTTTGGATATCCCGGTTCCGTGTATAGCAGCCTATGTATATGTGACGGGTACGTTCCTGTTCATGTGTGTAGCACATTTTAATATACATATGTTTGTGTGTGTTTGGTATACAATTTGGACTGTCAGGTTTCTTTACGGTTGTTATATAGCCACAACTGCCCTGCTGTGTACTATCACTACCACTGTGGAACTGCTGGTGACCATACCCATGGGGCTAGACGTGTGTATTGGCGGCACGCTGACATGATGCGCTTCACTTCCACTGGGTATAACTTCTGACAGTGTAGTACATTACGGACACACGATTTTAAATATCATTTGTTCCATGGACGGAATATTATCTTATGTTGTGTGCATTTCTGTTTGGTTCTCCATTTTGTGTGGCCGGGAATTGTCTTGCATGCTTTGCATACATTTCATTATCCACGGACACCGATAGGTGCGATTACTATTGCAGGCAGGCTATAATATTCAGCAGTTTAGGTTGCTCATCGCCAGTCGACATTGACACGCCTCCGATCACAGCTTAGTCACGCCCCATGCACTCGCGCACGTGTCCTATGCACGTGGATGTGGTAGCGGCGCACCTTCATTAATAGGCACATGGTGCTACTACACCATTTATATGCCACACGGCCGGCGCAGGCCTTACACCGGCCTTGCGCCAAGCTTCATGAATCCGGGGGATGGTCTTGGCCATATGGTCTTCGGAGTTTTGGAAGTTCAATCAACTGTAGTAAATCTATATATATATATATATATATATATATATATATATATATATATATATTTATGTATATATATATATATATATATATATATATATATATATATATATATTTATGTATATTTATGTATGTATTTATGTATATACATACATACACATGTAGATTGATATATGTCAATAGTTACTATGTCAAAACTCCCAAATGTCGACATCTGTTTCGTCAACACACTTTAGTTGACAAAGCAGATGACTGACAGGTGTGCAAAATCAACATTCCTCAAGGTTGGGGAATATGCCCTTCCCCAGGGATTCTAGGATTTCATAGCATATATAATTAGCAGGGGGTAGCAGCATGTGTAAAAGCAATATTATTTGTTGATATTAGTCATGTGATTTGTTTTAACTGCATTTAATGAGCATATACATTAAAGTATTTCAACAGTATGATTTCCTAAAGAAGTATACATTCTGTTGATGAAGATGCTGTTTTTAATATCATATGAACTTTGTAAAAGCATGTAGATAATTTAATAAAATTAAATCAAAGCAGTAATAATATATCCTGAATAACAGAAGATTGCAAATTTTATACAAAGCTGGAAGAAAGATATTCTGAATGGCTTTTATTAAATGTATGAGGAAATTTATACATTTAAAACTTTTGAATCTGTGTGTGTGTGTGTGTGTGTGTGTGTGTGTGTGTGTGTGTGTGTGTGTGTGTGTGTGTGTGTGTGCATGTGTAGGTATGTGTAAATCTGATATTAACAGAGTTCTGCTGGATTTTTTGCAAAACGTGCTACCACAGAACTGTGTTTTGAAAACTGACTTTGATATAATGCTGGAAGAAGTTCTAGACACTTTTCAAATTAAGTAAGTTCTCAAACCCAATTATATTGATGCATATTTTTGTTTTTATGCTTGGAAAGCAGTTATCTCAAATCTTGGTAAAACTATGTAACACATTAGAAATAAAGTATATATGATAACTATATAAATCAGTTAAAAGTTTTATTTTTATTCTTAACCAAAATGTGGATCCACATTTTATTAAAAAATATTGTTATATATCACTAGTTATCATATATATATATATATATATATATATATATATATATATATATTTGTTTTTTTGTTTTTTTTTTTAGGATTTACTCAGTTATACTGGATTTTGTTTCTAACCAAATCAACCCAAAATTCCTGACAAGATTTAATGGAATTGAGACAGATCCAGGATAACAACATTATATTACAACTAATCTTACATCATAACACAATTTGCATTTGCCAACATGGAGAGTTTGTATTTGATGCATGCAAATCATATGGTTGTGTATGTTCCATTTCTATGTGAAGTTACAAAAAAATTGCCTTCCCAGGCAGTTATATTCAAGCTATCAAGATTTTATATGACTCACCTTCTAATGAGAAAGCTTCCCCTTCTATTAAGGTTTCTGTAGGTGCCATATGTCTCCCTATCTTTTTAGCTTACCTTTTGAACCCTTCTTAATAATCCTTTATGAGCCTGTATAGGTTAATAGGTTCATAGATTCATAGGATGTTAGTAGGGCATTGAACCGGGTCTATATGACTACACCGAAAGATCAGAATAGAGAATGTATGTGCATTGACACATTTACGTCGCTGTACATACTGAGCGAAACACCTAAACAGCGAAAACCTGAATGCCAAACGTGTTTCATCATCATAATGCACCACACAGGTAAGTAAAATCTAAACTAAAATATTACATTAATTAGCTTTTGCAGGGGGGCCCTGCACTCCCCATGTGGGGGGCTTTGCCCCCCACCCCCCTACTTAAATATATCAACTCTGAGACCGCAATACAGTGGGGAAATGGATATATTTCCTTATCCTCACCATCGTGCTGTAGAACACGTTCGGCGTGCCGGTTTTCGCTGTTTAGGTGTTTCACTCTGTATGTAAATCGACGTAAATGTGTCGATGTACATACATTCGCTGTTCTGATCTTTTGGTGTACTCATATAGAACCATTGAACTGAGGTCTTTACAAGACCTAGCCTTTTAATCCACTAATTCCTCACTTTTTAATAACAGACCCTTTTCCTTAGACACCTCAACTAGTACTTCATCATCTCTCTCATTTACTGTTCAGCCTGTACCTACCTCCTTCATACCCAAACTCCTAAACAAATAGAAACCCTGCTCCCTTTCCACAGATAATCTTACCACAGAATATCTACAACTGGCTATCACATATCCACTCAGCATACTTATAAATCACTCTACCTCTGAATGCTATGTCCCCCAGTTGTGGAAAAAAATCTATTATTACACCATTACACAAAGGGGGAATTTCCATGATCTCTCAGATTACTGCCCTATTTCTATATTTTTTCCTTTATCAAAAATCTTAGAAAAATGTGTTCATACACAATTACTTAAACACCTCCCTGAGAACACTCTTCTTGCCCCCACCCAGCATGGCTTCCATCCAGGACATAGCACCATCACAGCCCTGCTTGCAGTTACTGATACTGTTCACAAAGCCTTGGATGTTGGTTATCCTACCTCAATAGTTCTACTGGACCTATCTAAGGCTTTTGACACAGTATCCCATACTAAAGTACTAAACCAACTATCAAAACTAGGATGCTCCACTAATGCACTCACCTGGTTTATCTCCTACCTTGACAACAGGAAACAGTCTGTAAGATGGCAAAATGTTTAGTCTGACTATCAAGCTAATAACATAGGAGTTCCACAAGGATCCATATTAGGGCCACTACACTTTAATACCTTCATCAATGATCTGCACAAAGCTACCCAACTAGGTCAACTCATCAAATACACCAATGATTCCACAATAATATCCACCGCTAACATTTTCTCAGACCTCCTTACAGTTACACAAAATGCTTTCACATCAATCAAATCCTGGCTAAATAATCCACAACTTTTGTTAAATCCCCAAAAATCTAAACTTTTACTATTCTCTACAAAACCACCAGACACAGACTTTAAAATATTCTCTAAAGACAGTACAGAAATTGAAATAGTGAAAACTGCTAAATTGCTAGGCATAACAATAGATGACAAACTCACCTTTGAGCCACACATTCTCAATGCAATAAAGAAAACACACTTTAAATTAGGAAAACTTTATAGTCATAAACTTTACCTGGACAACCATACCAAAACAAAACTTGCTAGTACCTTACTCACCCCTTCCCTCCTATATGCTAGTGCCATTTTTACTAAACTCCACTCAACCCTTAAAATAGCTAAATTTGCCTCAGGAAAGCCCAGCCACACTCACCATTGCATGCTATTGGAGAACTGAACTGGCTTGAATTCTCACACCATCTCTTCTATACCCAATTAACTTTAGCCCGCAAACTAATTTTCAAACCCAACTCTTGCCTGGCATTCAGCTCCATCCTACAAACTCATACTCCTTCGAGAGCATTAAGATCCTCAGGCAAACAACTGCTAACTGTAGCCAAACCCCAAAAAAGAGTTGTACAATATCTACTCCAACAGCATTGCTAAACATTGAAATGCTTTACCCTCACAAACAATTCAAAATGACAGTACAAAAACCTTTAAATAAGCACTGAAATTGCACTACCTCAACAATCCCTCCTACCTCTGTCAAACAAACAAGCCCCCTTAAAACCATCCCTTAACTAATTCCTATTAAGAAAGGTTCTAATGGCAGTTCCTAAACATAATTCTGCCTTATGCTCATTAAGTAGTTGTTCTCAAACGCACACTACATATGGTACTATTGCATATACATGCTACTCTACACATGCAACTTCTTACCAATGCAATGTAATGCTCAAACATTAGTAATGTAAACTATGTACTATACTTGCATATCTCTGTTTACATACATGCATCCTTGATTAATGTGTTATGTTATGTTGTGATGCAAAAAGACTAGTAATGTAACTCGGTACTGTACTGTAGTGCATATCTCTGTTTTTATACGTGTATCCTTCATTATTATGTTTTTAGAATACTTTGTAATACTTTGTAATACTCTGTGGAGCTTTTCTCGCCGGCCTCCACTGAAAATGGGTTTTTGACCCAGTGGACTTTCCCGGTCAATAAATAAATAATAAATAAATAAAATCAAAGAGTAGATTCAAGATATATAATCTGTTGCTCTTCAATACGGTTTCAGGATTAGTAAAATCTTTTACTATTTCTGGACAGTTTACTCTAGAATTATAGACAACCCTCAATGGATTGTTTTAATTTGATTATTTATTAAGAGATTTCGTCTTCCTGTAAAAATATCTTACTTTTATAGATAAAACCTCACATGTCTTCTCTAAACTTCCATTGCTTATTAAAATGTTAGAACCTGAGTCATAAAGTTTCTTGGAAAAAATAGGGTTATTAAAAGAATCTTTATGGCTTCAACACATCTTACACAATCTCAGCATTGCTATTAATACTGAACTCCTCAGGTTATTTTATTTTTGGCCATCTAATGCATCTCTCCTGGTCTCCTCTTAAAGAATCCCTTCATTCTCTGCTGCCAGAGCCTTATTACAAATTCATTCTCTGGGGTAAGAGCTAGATGGGCCAGGGGAAGGAGAAGGAGATGTCATTTGTATGATGGGTATCAGAGTTTGGTATATAATCTCCCATCCCAGTATATGCCCATAAGAATATAAGGAATGCATGCAATGGGCTTATGGTGCACTGTCCATTTCTTTCCATGTGATGCAGTCAAATATCTACTTCCTTAGAGACAGAACCTCTCCATGACTATTGATTACACCAGTGCTTTTAGGCGGAGTGAGTGCCTGTGTACATGCACATACCCCTCCACCAAAGAGAGGCAAACAGGCTCCATCTTTTCATGTTTCTGCCTATCCTATTCCAGCTCCATAATGCACCCTAGCTACTAATCAAGCTCAGGTCACCTGGGATATAGTCAGGGTTTTGTCACTTTACTGACTGCCAAAAGAGCTGCCAACCCCTCAGATTGTAGCAATTTCCAATGACAATGGATTTCTCTACACCATCTAAATGAAGATATATCTTAATATCTATAACATAAATGGCAAAATGATGGAACCTTAAAATAAGGCCCATTCCACAAGTCAGTTTAATAAGAACTGCAGTTGCCAAAATGCTTCTATTTGGGGGGGGGGGTGATAATAACAAACTAAAATTGGTTGCTTCATGGTTGACTTACCCCGTTAAGAAGCATTACCTCTCATTTGTTTATAACTCAGCACTGAATTATATTTATTCGTCCTGTACCCATTATTGTAGTTTCTGATTGTTGTTAATTAAAATAGTAAAAGTTTTCATGATTGGGAAACAATCCAGTACAGTTCATAGAAGAATTTACCTTTCTTTAAATGTATACACCTGTTTATGTTCCCCACAAAGCCTACTTGCCTCCCCATAAATTAATAGTAATGGTAAACTGACTTCCTCAACTGTAATATTATGTTGTGGGTGCTTTTTTAACATAATTTGATTGAATAACTCTATCAGATTATTATTATTATTATTATTATTATTGTTGTTATTATTATTATTTAATGAGCAATCATTTGTGAATGGTGTAATTTTTTTTTACTCAGCATACCTATTTCATTTATATCATTAAACAGAACATTTGTATTTAGTTTGTTTAATATCAGCCTGGGTTAGATTGTATGTGGCTAAAAACTGACAAAAGGAGATAATATTTCTTAAAAGCTGTGCTATGCCTTTATTTATTTTCTGTATATGATTTCTGCCTCATGTGTAATGAGCATCAAGTATTCACCCAACTGGACTTGGCTTATTCATTATCTTATCTGTGAATCTGAAACAGGATTATGGAGAGAGTTGTCCAGATGGAACCTCATTCAGGCAGCCAGGAGGGTGCTTTGTGTCTTTGTTGGTAGCTAGACTATGAGACTTAATCCCCAGCAGTGTGGGGAGGGGGGGGCACATGTGATCCACATCATCACAGAGGTCAGCGGTACCTTTCCCAAGTGACAGCATGCTTCCACACACTCATGGTGAAGGCTAACTCCAGGCTGTAGCTTGATGAGCCAAATGCCTGCCCCCAGGTTTTGCATTCACATCACCTCCCCTACCCTGAGGGATTATAGCAATGTGGCAGTCTTCACCTCAACCTCCCACCTGGATCGGCACACCTATTTTTCTCTGCCAGCTTCGTCAGGTACCTGAGCCACCAATCAAATTTGGGTCTCCTGGGACATATTGTAGTATGCCTTTATGAAGCAAATGCTCCCTGTGTGTAAGTATAGAAACTTCTTTAGGCTACCACCAAATTTTATGACTTGCGAGGTATTTTAAAAGAAAATTTATTCCTCTGAAGGTTGAATCATCTTAATATTATTTGCTTATTTGTTAGTTCCTTTATTATATCCATTTGGAGGACCTGTGATTTTATGTACCTGTATTAAAGTAATGCTTTAGTTTTGGCATTGAATAATTAATACTGATTGGCTTACAAAGGGTCATTTACTATTTAATATTATTTCAGAAAACAACTGTTTGTCATTGTTTCTCAGTGATGATAATGTATTTTATCGATCTCATGATTATGAATGTTGGCTTTCTCCTTGTTGTTTTGTGTTATATTTCTGCTGAATTATGCTGAAAATACAACATATGATTTTTTACAAAAGGCTAGGATAACTGAAATTTGCTACTTTTACCATTTAAGCATTTTATGTTACAATATGGTAATCTTGTTGTTTAGTTATTACTATAGATATATCCTGATCGCTCTATCTTTTATCTAATCTTAAAGAGACAGATACTCAAATACAGGGCTATGGGTTAAATAAAACCACAGAAATTCTATCTGTCAAAGAAAGTTGCCTTTTACAACTTTCAGTCATGTCAGAAGACAGATTCTATCCCCAAATTTGTACACTTTAGGTGCAATGAGATAATTGCACAGCATAATAGCTGCTCTTTACACAATATAGACACCAAATGACACTTTTAGCTTTGTAAACATAGGCACAGTACATTCCAGCTGTTTTGTTGCTATTTCCATATAATTCTAGCCATATTACTAGTCTATAATAAGATTAAAATGTAGGCAGCTGTCACACATTTTCAAACCCCGTTGTTTATATTAATTTGTCTTGCGTCATTAGTATTACTGGATACATATCTACTCAGAAAACTGTCACAGTATTCTGTATCTTAGGAATATAATTCATAGTATAACAGTATTATTATAAGAAGAGATAGGTCTGTGCCATTATAGCCAAAAAAAAAAAAAAAAAAAAAAGAAAAGTCCATTTCAAAGTCACATTATATTATTACGTATATATTTTAACTAAATGGCAATGGCTCTATCAATGTTGTCAGTCAGTGTGATTGTTTTGGTTCTCTAACATTCAAGTTCTTTGTGTGATATAGCCATTATAGTGAATTTTGACTTGTTAAGATAATGAATGTTCATCCATACAAATAATAGCAGACATTTATTTACAGTCACTGAATGCTTACGCTGTCTGTCTTGTAGACCATGCCCATTACATGCGGTGCCAGGGTTGATGTCAGGCTAAGAAAACTGATTTAAAAATGTTATTTTTTTCATCTTTTTTTTTCATTTCTTACTAGTAATACATTTGGTTTGCAAAATGTTGTGATCCTTTTCTCTTTTAAATGTAAAAGGGGGATGAATGGAAGACAAATGCATGAACCTGAAGGTGTGATATCTTGTGCCTCCTTTCCTGTAGGACATAAAAATGTATATGCAATTTACTTTAAAAAGTATCTGACTGAAACTGTGACAAGAAAGCAGAGAGCAGATGTTAAAATGCAGACAATTTAGAAATGTGTTTTGGTATCATTTACGATGGTGCTATCTATTGTCGCTAGGCTGGTGTAATTAAGCTCTTGCCCTTTACAGGGAGGAAGAACTGGTTTAATTACGTTGGCTGAGAGAAACCAAAACAGCTAAGGAAAAGCTTCCTTCAAGAAGAAATGATGTTACAAATCCTTAGAACACAAATGAGGAACTGAAATCTGTGAAAATGTGATCTTAGTCTTCAAGCCGTCTTGTTTTTGTTTGGAAGAAATTGAAGCGACCAATTCTGTCTATGTTTGCTTTCTGCAATTTCTGCCCCTTATCTTCTAGAAATGTATAAAATAAAAGGGTCCGTTATTCTTTATGTTAGAGATAGTTAAATGTAGGCAGCTAACTTAGACAGGGGTTTTCTTTAAATATTTCTTTCTGTTTAACTAAATGCCATGTTATTCTTCTAGGTGCACTTTTACATTTCTTTGTGAAGTATACCTGTAACTGCTTTTTCAGTTTTAACATCTTGTGGCTTTGTTTTTATTATACATGTATTATTGTAATTTCTTATGTGACAGGATGGTGACAAATACCACTGGTTAACAAGTTGTGACTTTCCATCTTCATTTTGCTATAATTTGGGGCTACTACCAATAAAATATTAAAGTGTATAATTTCAATATATGGCTTAATGAACCAATAGAAGCTGCAAACTGTAAGTCCTTGGCTATTCCAGGGTGGTGGTAGTGCTACCATGCCAGGCAGAAAGCTATAAAGAACTGAAAATTCTGACATTGTTCTATGGGAATGTGTGTGTGTGTGTGTGTGTGTGTGTGTGTGTGTGTGTGTGTGTGTGTGTGTGTGCGCGCGCATGCAGGTGAAATAATAATGTGTGAAAGGCAGCTACTAGGGGTAATGGACATTGGAAAACACTGTGGTTCACAGAGAGTGGTTCACAGAGAGTAGTGAGAAAAGGCCTTGGGTGCTAGATCATACATTCAGCTCAGGACTGTGTGCAGTCTTATCTGGGGTTTGATGTTGAAAGTTCATATCCACAAAATATTGCTTATTCCATTTATGCCCATGGACTCTGAGTTCATTCTGTGAACTGATTAGTCTTGTGTTTACTTTCCTTCTTGTACTTTAACCTGTTGGGAACCAGTGGTGGGACTCAAGAGAGCATTCTTCTGGTGCCAGCTGAGATTTTTCTTAATATTTGGTGCATGCCACTTTTCCATAGATATTTGATTGGTAATGGGGAGATTAAAACCCCTCTTTGTACCATCTATCAGAATGTGGTGTCAGTGACTCCTTAATTATGACATTATGGTGGGCACTCTTAGGAGTCAAACCTCATTTGTGTCACTGACCATGACAAAACAAATTGAGGGTTCCTGTAAATTTTCAGATGTTTGGACCAGAACACAACCTAATTCCACATATGATACATCAACATAAAAAAAGGTTTAGGAAGTCCAAAGGTTTTAGCCTAGACAATTGATTCAGTAAGATCTGAATACTGCATAGTGTTTTCTGACAATCATGATTCCATTATATTTGTATATTTTTATCTTCTTTGTTATATCTTTAATTGGTTTATCTGGGTAGCAATGTAAAGAATAAACTGTCAGCAGAAGACTATCTTCAAAACACACAATTGTATGACTGAAATTAAGATTTGTGGAATTTTTAGAATTTGGTCAGAGATGGCAATGTGCCTTTATGCTTTATATAGTGGTTAATCAATTTTTGGACTCTAAAATGCATTTACCTGTATTTAATTTACAAATAATTAATTTTAGGAGTTTCTAAAGATGCTGACATATGTGATAGGTGTACTCGCACAATTCTGTTGAAAATGTTAATATCATCCACATATGCTGAAGTGTATGTCTACTAGTTTATAATTCATAGTCCATGGAACACGGAAAGATAGAAGTAGCTTCATGGAGTTCAGATGGCATAACTATGAACTGCAGGGAGTCAATTAGTGACAGAAAAAGCCGTTTTCATTTTTAAATTATTCAGTGAATAGAAATTGCCAGTGTGACATAGTTGAGACAATACAGGAAATACAGAGGACTTCTAATGAAAATTTCAATATATCATTGGTTGGTGTCATTGGCTAGAAATCACATTTTGTAATTTTGGTTAATTTGTAAATCTCTATAAATATTCAAATCCTTTTATTTTTTAACAGTGAGCTTAGTGGAGTACCAATGACTGGAAGAATGTTCTTTAAAGTCTGGTTAAACTGCTCATTGAATCCACTGGTTTGTGTATGATAGGAAGACTTTTAGACAATCCCCAAGATTGAATAAAATCCATGTAGGGTCCATGTAAAGCCTTCACAGTATGTAAAGATGAAAATCCATTAGCTAGTTTTCCAGATATAAGGGAGGTAGTTGGAGATGAGCACATTTTTGTTAGTAGGTTAACAGCAGATGAAGAGTTAAAATGGAAAGAGTACTGCTGGATTGTGAAATTAGATGCAAATCACCCTTCTGGGTTGAATGACAAAGAACATTTTAAAGTTTATCTAAAAAGAAAAAGGTTGAAATATTAACATATTGCAATCCTGAATGTTAATAGTTATGTAGAAGTCAAGTGTTTTAAGTTATGAATATTTAATAATTCTAAAATGCATTCTTTTAATGGATTTTCATCTTTAAGATAATTGTTTAGTTAATTAATTAATTGGTTAAAATTTTAGTATTTAAAGTGTTTAATATGGAACCATCTTTATTCAGTCTGAAGAAGTATTTGCATGATGAAAGCGCTTACTGAATAAGGTGCTGCTTATCTTGGTGAATAAAGGCTGCTGTGAGAATTTTATTTTTGCTGTTTGAATTTGTTGGTTTTGTTGCTGAACTTTCCATTTTACTGCAATTTCGTTGGGATTGGAGTTATGAGCAGCCAACCGGACAGCAGTTTTTTTGTTTTGCTATCAGGTTTTACACTCCATGATACACCTAATGGTACTTTTGTGTCAGATAAACAAGGGAATGTGAGTAACACCAGAATGGCTGGAAAGAGTCCAGCCATTAACAAGAGCAATTTGAACTGTTTGCAGCCTTTCTGGGCAATGAGGGGTGAGTTATTAAGCAGTTGCCTTGCTGCTCCTGTTAATCCATTTATGGACAATATGCATACTACCAATAACAGTAGGCAAGTCAACTTAAATCTTACTGATCGTTTTGTATCTTTAGAAAGAGCTTTGGTGAAACTTAAAAGGTTGCAGTGGGTTGTGTTTCAAGAGCAGTATTTTGGCTAAAAGAGTGCAGAAGGGCTTGAGGATTAACAAGATGCCGATAGAGAATGACTTGCCAAGTGAGCTCATTGATAAATGGATCCAGCTTAACAAAAAGACTGGCATCGAGTATATGGTTATGCTGGTAGACTGTTACAAGCAAAAAATTCATGAGCTAGATGAAAAAAATAAAGGAGGAATACTTTTTGCTTAAAAAGGATTCCGCTAAAGAGAATTTTGATACTAAAATTTGTCTTATTCAAGACAAATTAAGTAAGGAAAATGAGATACTCAAGAATAGGAAGTTGAAAACGTATGAAAGGGATCGCTATGAATATGAGCAAGGTACTGCATACACCTTTAATTCTTCTGCCAGTGATGACAAAATGGTTGTGAACATGCTTGAACAAGGAAGTAAAGTTCCGGCAAATACTTTTGGGTCTGAGAAGTCTGTGAATGAGCGACAAAAGCAGGGTGAGGTTGTGCCTACCATACAAGTTGTTTCCGATGCAAGAGATACAGAGAAGTTGACTACTGGTTTTGTTTCTGGTGCCACCAGCAATATACGTCCTTTTCAGGGGATAAATGTTTATCAGGACAAAGGCATGGGCAAGCGTTCTTGGGCTCAAGTGACATCAGGGCCAGTCAAGAAAAATATGCAGAAGAAATGGAAAAGGTTTCAGAGTAACTTCAGGTGGAAGAAAAAGAGAAACAACCAGTAGCAACACAAGGTACATTCTCTGAATGTGACTTTAAAATTGTCAATCTTTCACAGAGACTGTTAGGATTTTTTGATATTTTGGTCCTTAGCAAAGGGTGGACTTTTGTGCCCGCATCTAGAGCGCATATTTGCAAAACTGTAAAATAATTTGAAGGACTTTGTGAGAAGGCTGAATTTAAAATGTTTGTTTAATAAAGATGAAAGTGTTCCAAATACTATGCATCCTAATGTTTATTGTAGACCTAGTTGTTTTAACCCCCCACTAAGGCCAGAATTAGAGGCCTTTCAGAATGTAATGGAAGTCCAAATCAGAGAACTGTTGTTGAATAAACCTGTTAATGAAAAACGTGTTGCCTTGAATAGTTTAAGTGATGATGATAGTATTGTATTACTGAAAGGAGGTAAGGCTAATGCAATAGGGATGTTTGATAAAATTGCTTATATAAATGCTATGTCTGAATTACTGCAAGATGCACACTATTATAAAGAGGTAACACTGGACTTCATTAAGAAGTGTTACAGGTTTATTGATGCAGCGCTGGAAGAATGGTTATGTGAAAATAGGATTAGCCAAAAAGTAGCCAGTTTTTTTGCTAAAGATAATCCTATAATTAGCAAAATATTTGTCTTGCCTAAAATACATAAAGTTTTGGATAATCCTCCATTTAGGCTAATTGTTGCCAGTGGGGGGTGTAAAACAGAGGCAATGGCCATATATATTGACAAAAAGTTGCAAGAAATAGTGAAAACAGGAAAAGCATATATTAGGGACACCTTTGCTTTTGTTAAAAATATTAAAACAATAGAAGTAGAGGACAGAGATATACTGGTGACTATGGATGTTAATTTGTTGTACACCACGATTCCTAATGATATAGGGGTAGAATTTGTGAGATTGGAGCTGATGGAATAAAACCAGTATAACAAGGATGAAACATCTATTATTTTAGAAATTTTGGATATGATATTATCTTACAATTTTTTTGAATTTAATGGTAATTTTTACCAGCAAATTAATAGGGTAGCAATAGGGGCCACTATGGCTCCCATCTATGCCAATTTGTTTATGATGAAATGGGAAAAATTGTATGTTAAAGCAAGTAAGTATTACAGTCAGGTATTGTTTTATGGTCATTTTGTTGATGACCTTTTTTATCTGGAGAGGTGACTTAAAAGAACTTTTACATTTTTTTGAAGAAATCAATAATGCATGTGAATATTTGAAATTCACTTGGAATTATAGTTATTACAGTATCTGTTTATTTGGATGTTGAGGTATATAAACAAGGTAAAATGTTTTTTACCAAGATGTACAAAAAAAGTGTTCAAACTAATACTTATTTAAATTTTAATAATATGCATCCAAGTTATATTAAAATAATATTGTAGTAGGGCAGTTAAAAAGAGTTAGTGTTTTAACCGATTGTGATGAGAGGTAAAAAGAAGAGAGTAGAATGTTATGTAAGAAGTTTTTAGATAGGGGTTATCCAAAAGAACTGATAGAAACTGAAAGTAAAGAAGTACGACAAATTAGAAATAACAAGGGGATGTTTGGTACAACAAATAATATGGGTACTATTCAAAAGTCTAAAAAGAAAGACAACAGAGCAAAAGACTATGGATTAGGAATAGTTGTACCATACTCCATAGATGGTGGGCAAATTAAATATTTGTTCAAAAATAACTGGAAAATTATAGCTAGTTTTCCAGATATAAGGGGGTAGTTGGAGATGAGCCCATTTTTGTTAATTAAAAGGGAAAGAGTTTGAAAAATGTTTTTCAAGATTAGGTTAAATATTTACATACAAAAAAAGAAAGGGTGATAAAGTGTTTAAATTGTAAATATTGTAAGCATATATATATAAAGGGCAAACTTTACTGTACATAAATAATACAAAAATACACGTTTTCAATGAAAATGTTTCCATGATGAAGTTTGTTGTTTATTTTTCTATCTGCACACAATGTACCTCTTACTATATTGGTATGACAACTAGAGAATTTTACAAATGAATCAAAGAGCACTTGTATGCCGTCCAAAAGAATGATGATACTAATGCATGGGGTAGAATTATATAAATGACAAATGTAATGGCAGTCCCAAATTTATGGTAATAGACAAAGTTTTGAATTTTGATAGTAGGTTAGCAGCAGACGAAAAGTTAAAATGGAAAGAGTACTGCTGGATTGTGAAATTAGATGCAAGTCACCCTCCTGGGATGAATGACAAAGAAAATTTTAAAGTTTATCTAAAAAGAAAAAGGTTAAAATATTAACATATTGTAATCCTGAATGTTAATAGTTAGTAGAATGCAAGTGTTTTAAGGTATGAATGTTTAATAATTTTAAAATGCATTCTTTTAATGGATTTTCATCTTTAAGATAATAGTTTAGTTAATTAATTGGTTACAATTTTAGTATTTAAAGTGTTTAATATGAAACTATCTTTATTCAGTCCGAAGAAATATTTGCATGATGAAAGCACTTACTGAATAAGGTGCTGCTTATCTTGGAATAAAGACTGCTGTGAGAATTTTATTCTTTGCTGTTTTAATTCGTTGCCTTATTAGTATATGTGAAGGTGTACTAGTATGTATACTATCCAAGTAGCTAAATGGGTAGAGTCATGGCCTAAAGCTTAGTACATCCTGGGTTCGAGTCCTTAGCACTCATTCTATTTTTTTCAATGGAAATGAATTTTTTGTGTAATTTAAGAACAAAATTGTTATATTTGGAAAAGCTGCATGGTGCTAAGCACTGCTTAAATGTGGTCAATGGCTATTCCTGTTTGCACATTGCTAAGTTTTGCTAAAACACGGTTATGTGAGTTTACTTACTGCTAAGTGGGTTTATGTGATACTAAGCAGCATAGAGCTTTATTGAATGTTGGAGTATGATATATAAAGGTGGGAAAACAGCCTATATTACAATCAATAGGCAGGAATTCTGCAGCATTCATTGGAGGCTGTCTAACTTTTGGTATGACAGATGTGTTGGAGAGGGTGTGTGCTTTCGGGTGTAGAGATTGTGTTTGCTGGAGTCCAAGGTTTTTGTTGGACTGTTGGTACACAATTATGAACTAGGCTGTTGGAGGGTGGTTACCAAGGCTCAGAATGTAAGGCTGCAGCCTGGGATCGATTGGTCAGGTATCTTACTAGTGCTACTGATATCCCCCACACTTGTGAGCAGTGTCGTTACCACTATGATGACCTGCAGAGTAGAAAGAGGGGAACATTGGACACCTAGGTCCAAGAGGCCAGGGATGGGCATGCTCCAGACATATGTAAGTATTTCTGCCAATACTTTACTAACATACAAGCTGAATCTGTGCAAAACTGGTCTGCATAATGGTGTGCTTCTCTTCCAACAGCTGCAGCTGAGAGGGCTTGCAACATGCAATCCCATGCTGGGCGCCTGGCCTGGATGCACCATGAGTGTGATAAGTACGGCTATATTATGATAACTGTATTGCAATAAAGAATAAACAATAAAAACTGTAGTGGAATAATCAATAAAAACTACCAGTAAAAGTAAGCAATAAGGTGTAAATCAGAATTGTGGTGTCATAACATAATTTCAGTAGAGCTGTATGCATTGCATATCTATTGTAATGTTGCTGCAGTCAACTGTAAAACTGCAATAACTGTGGAATGCAAAAGTAATCACTTGAGAAATGTATTGCACAATCCACAGTACAATTCAAGGCTTTTTCCAGGCCACTTTCAGTCACATAATGCTCTGTTTTTCTCTCAATCCAGGAACAGAAAGTGTATGGGTGAGATAGCCCACTTTATGGGCAAATATAATGTGTATACCTCACAGATATTTAGCAGCAATAGAAATAAAGTGTAAAGCAGGATTTTGGTTTCATAACAAATGCGTCTAAATACTTGCAGTAGGGGTGTATTCATTGCATGTCTGTTCTTATGTCACTGCAGCCAACTGTAAAACTTTAATAACTGTGGAATGCAGAAGTAATTGCTTGAAAAATGTATTGCACAACCCGCAGTATGGTTCAAGGCTGTCTCCAGGCCACTTTCAGTCACATAATGCTCTCTTTTCCTCCCACTTCAGGAACAGAAAGTATATGGGTGAGGTAGCCCACTTTATAGGCAGATACTGTGTGTATACTTCACAGACATTTAGCAGCAATACCAATAAAGTGTAAATCAGGATTGTGGTTTTATAACAAAATGTGTCTAAATACTTGCAGTAGGGCTGTATTCATTGCATGTCTGTTCTAAGTTGCTGCAGTCAATTGCATCCTTATTTGCAGATATCCCCTGCAGTCACCGCTTTTGGATTCTACTCCCATGCCTGCCAACTAAGACATGATGGCTGTCTAGTCTACTTAATGTACACAAACATACCTTTCAACTGTCACACGTTTTTGTAATATAATTACAACCACCCAATCTGTTTGGTCCATGACTACCAGATAAATGATTACCTGGAATACAATGTATTTTCAAATTCATTTACAGAACACCTTGGTAGTCATGTATGTGCACATTATGTGAAACGGTTCCATGTAGTTGTGTACCTGCATTTGTTAGAGCTTGGCACATACTGTCCCATACTAATAGCTTGAGAGGTATGTACTTTACTCGAAACTGACACTGCACACTTGTAGAAATATTAGGGGTCATTCATCTGAGACATCACTAATGGTATGTTTTTCTTTCTCTCCCCACCCCTTATCTTCTTTAATTTATTATTGTTATTTATTATTATGATTTAATAATATATTTTGTTCAACTAGCTATATTTTGTTAAACCTTAATATATCATTGCTATTTATTATGATTTAATATTAATACATGTTGTTAAACTAACTGTTTTGTTGGTCTTATGGGTTATTTCATACTAGCTTGCTGTTAAAATACTTACTGCTATGTTACTTAATGGTGTGTTCCATATAATACACCTTAATATGTACTTGGATTAATCTATATTATGTTCCGTTATTTTAATACTAACATTAGTTTGTTTATTACTAACATTAAATTATTGTTATTACTAGATTACTACAGCCCATCAAGATTGGCTAGTTCCTGGTGATCTGTCTACCTTGCCTCCTCTGGAAGTGGCACTGGGCCCCAGCACGTCTGGAAACCAGACCAGTGGTGCAACTGTGCTGCCCCTGCATTGTGGCATTGGGTAGTTTTGCTCCATGATGGGGATGGGCCCCCCTCTGGTAGCAGTGGTGGAGGTGGAGTTGTCACCCAGGATGAACTGCCAGTTTTGGTGCATGGGATCATGTACTAATGGTTTGGACGATGCTTGCGCCGGATGGAGAGCATGCTGGCTACCCTGGTGGGGCAGTCTCACCCAGGATCCCAGCCTCCACCACTGCCACCCCCCTGGGGCAGTGAAGGAGCAGTGTTGACAGTACCATGGGTGGGGACATAAGTTAGTCTGCTACCTTGTGGAGGTACATGGGACTGTGATTCCACAACACCTTCCCCATCGAAGGTGTTCACCCCCCTCTTGTGTCACACACCACCCCTGTCTGCTGTCTTGTCTGTCTTGTCTCTCTCTGCAAAAGCTTCCTCACCTACCCAACTTATCTCCCCCACACATAGCTATGTCCCTAACCCAACATTCCACTTTCACCTTTAAAAAAAAATGGGCACCTGTACCAAAAAAAAAAATCTTCCCATACATAGCTCTCCATCTCACACACTTGTCCACAGTCCAATTGGATTAACAATGCATTTATGTTGTCGTCAACCCTCTCGAGGGGGTGAGAGCCCAAATTAATCTACAAATTCTGTTAAAGTGCACAGTTGTTGCTGTAGAAGAAATGGATAGCTATGGTCCTTTCCTGCACCCTTCCTGCATATACCTACCTGCCTTTCATTATATTTCCCCCCTGTTTGCACCTTATTTCACCACTTTCCTATCTACCCATTTTTCTTTGCTTTAAATATTTTTTGTGCAGTGCTGCATGACACGTCACATCATGCAGTGTTGCTAAACTCAGCTAAATGGGGCTATAGCAATATATGTGTTTTAAATAATAATAAACATGTACAAAATAAACACCTATCCCCTATTTCAAACCCGAGATCATCACACCTGCAAACCACTGCATTAACATGCCATGCCACACAGCTGTTAATTAAAACAGGTGGTTTAAGCAAATTATCATAACTGCAAGTTACAATCATTAAACGAGTTTCAGCAGAGCTGTGCATTGTGCCGCATTGCGCAAACTTGCTGAAAGAGTAATGGAAAAAATGGGAGTGTAACTTGGAGTCTGGTGCAAGAGTACACCAGTAGAAAGACAGACATAGAATAATGGATTTAAGTGAGGTTTCTAATAGCAGGTAATTGTGCACATTTATCAGCAACATGTACAAATACACCTGCTAAAACATTAACGGCAACATACATGTTCAGCTGGGACTCTGGTGAACAAATACATCTATATAAAGCCATTCACATAATGATGCATGCAAAAAATGTCACAACCTGTATGTGTGCATGTATATCTTGACAAATGCACCTACTGTAACAGAGACTCAGTAGCTCAGTCTGTTAACTACTGTGCAATTAGTAACTTTTGCCACACACAGTCATGGGTTCAAATCCAGTGGTGTATAGCATTTAAATAACATTATTGTGAAGCTAGCAATTAATGACTGAGTCACGCACTCATTATCCACACAATGTATTCCAAATCAAATGTCTGTGTTTCACTGATGGAAGAAACACGCCTGCAGATAGGAATACATGTCACATATCCCAATAGCAACACTATAAGTGCATAAAGTGTCAGGTCATGCATTAATATCCATTAAAAGAGGTTTTAAACCAAGGTAATGCAAATGAGGCCCACTAATATCAGAGTGCACCACAAAGTCCTTTCATAATCACATTACAGATTAGCACAGCTGCACAACTAACATACACATATGAAGCCCCTGCTAGTAACAACTGCCACCATACACATGCCAAATGAGTACCAGACTGTAACACATGGCCTAACAGTTGCCAAAATGGTTGACTTAATGTTATATTTACCCCCTATGTTGCTCAAGGACACAACAAATCTGTTGCCTAATACTCTGTTAGTGATGCTGCTGCCTGACATACTTACCTTAACCACATGGCTTAATTTGAGTGAAAGGGGTACCCTCACTCAGGCTCTGCCTCTACAACAAGGATGACACAGCTCCCACAGTTATTCTTACAGCTTGTTGTACTCCAAAGTGTTCACACTTTCTGCCTATGCATATTGCTTGCAGCAGTAGCTGCAGCCTGTAGCACACATCTGTATGTAAAAGAAGCTGCTACAGACTTAACCCTCTGTGATGACATAGTCTCCTCGTCCCAGTAATGTCCAGCACAACATATCAGAAAAGGCTTCTAATCTACATGGAGGCCTTATATCTTGTACGATAGTTGTATATCATTGGTTGATGATGCTGCAAATCAGCTGTGTTGGCTGCAATTAGCATTTCAGAAACACAGATTGGTTAAGAAGCAATCACCTGCTAATGAGAAGCATGTAAAAAAGGCAAACAGCTGGCTATGGGGAACCAGTGTGTATGAGACTTTCTTCACACAGTAAACACATTGCCAAAAACTTTATATATCTGCACATAACAACAGAGGAATATTGTACTCCATTGGGTATGTAACCTTTTTACTTACAAATGATGCATATGTGTGAATATACTTAGGGGGAATGGGGATTTCAGCACTAAGCCTTTCTTAGAACTGTCATAATGACATGTCATTTATCTCCACATATGTTACACATACAGAGAATGTACAATAAATCAAGGGCGGAATCTTCTTATAGGACTGTCCCTTTATAGTGGCTGTAATAGCACACTGCTATTTGTTTGTCACTGTGGTTTTGACGTATTATCAGGGGGTTGCCCCTAGGGGACACACTACAATAGACTCCAGTGTTGGATGTATGATCATACAGCAGTATCTGTCATGGCACACATGGGAATAGCTGACTATCACTAGTATCTTAGTTGTATCTACTTGCTTAGTATGTTTGCACACTGTGGAATATGACATGTGTGATCAAGCATTGGATACTGTCAGCCATTATGTTCATGTTGTATGTCTACATTGTGTACTTCCATGTATGTGATCCTGACATGTGTTCCCATTTTACTGTTTTTCAGGAAACGTATCCCAGATACCATGCACCTTTCATGGATGCTGAGAATGATATAATACTGGAAGATCTCTATCAACACAATGAACTCTTACTGTCCAGAGGGAGGCATAACCGGAAACAGCGGGCTGCACTGTGGGCTAACCTTGTCTGTGACATGAATGCCATTGGTCATCAGAGCAGGATATATGATCAGGCTTGACACTGTGCAACAAACATGATTAATGCTGCATGCAGAGGAGCAACAGATATAGCCAGGGATTGTGGTGTCACTGGTGGAGGGCCTGCAACAGAACAACCACTCTTAGCCACTGAGGAATTCTTGGTGAACCTAGGAACACGTGACAGCTCACAGGCATCCATCACACCATACATTGTGGATGTGGGTGCCAAACTTGACACAGCAGAGGAGAGTCCAGATAAACTTAGTTTGATCAGCATTGGAATACAGTAGCATTCAGTGTGTCAGGGTGTACATGCTGTTACATGGGTGTCAGGTCTTTGTTCTTTAGGAGGTTTAACTGCAGTTTGAATCACATGCTTGGATTTTGATCAAAATACCAATTAAAACAGTAGCTACTATAAATGTGAGATATATGGATGTGTTACCCTGTTACAGTGCAACATGCAGTGGTACTTACATTACGTCCGTCAACTTTACACTGATCCATCAGGTATTGGATAAGGCCATGGTCCTGCTCCTGGTAAGCACAACACTGTATTGTTACATATGTAGGGTTAGGAGGGTGGCCTAATTGTTAATGTGTTTGCCTTATAAACACAAGATGCAGGGTCTGAGTCTCACAAAAGATAATTGGCTAGGCTTAAAATGGCTCACAAGGGCAGTTAGCATAGTAATAATCTATGAACCTATGAACCTATGTAAATATACAGCAATGTATTCCCTAAAGTGTTATCCCAGGCCTGCTGCCTAGATTGCTGTACTGTCAGCATGATTGCCAACTGCACAGTTATTTTCTGACTGTACACATGTTAGAATCATACCTATGACTTGTAGGTGTGACCACACTGATAGATGCGGCATTAGTGTCAGGACCTTACAGATTGTCATTTGTGTCAACTGTGCAGAGTGTTCACAAATGTCAACAGTGTACCTCATTGTTGCTGATGAGATTGCTCTGTAAAGAGCTTTTATGTACAAGTAATTACAGCTGCTTGTGGGAGAAGTAGTGTCTTCATGTTCTACTATATGAGGTTGGGTTTTAAACAGGTCTGTATTAGTGACAACAGTATATAGAGCTTTATATATATTGCAGTATAGTACTGCAGGGCATAATAGTGCAGGTATTAATATACTGCTTTTCCCTTTCTTATTACGGGTGACCAGGAGGCTGGACTCTGTTCCCTACACAACCTGATGTTATTGTCTCTTCCGACTCTGATGATGATGGTGGCCAGAGAGGGGCACAGGTGGGGGTTTCAGGTGCTGAATTTGTCCCAGTGGTTGATATCCCTCTTCTGCCCTCATTGTCACCACACACACAGTCAGTATACCCACACATACCCAGTCCCCAGAGGCCATAGATATTGGACAATCAGAGGGTGGGGACATTGAACAGGAAAGTGTGGCAAATATGGCTCCAGTGAGTGTAGATACTGGCCATAGCCACAGAACTGGTGAGGTTCCACATAGGCAGATTGATAAGGGTGCTTGTAGGAGGACTGCTGTCCTTCCACCACCTGTTGCAGGTGTCACATCATGGGTCACTCAGCATATGTTTCGGGCTGTCATGAAGGCACAGACATGTTCTGAAAGGAACTCCAGACATATGCTCAGGATTATGGATGCAGCACAGTCTGACATCTGTGACTGCCTCCACCACATTGGTGATACCCTGGATCTGTTCACTGATGCAGTGGAAAAATACGTGGTCTGAGACAGATCACAGAATATCTGTCTTGGAACACAAATTGTCTGTGCTGGAACGTCTGGTTGGAGTTGAGTGTTGGACTCACGAATGTAGGCCAGCAACCCATCTGCTGAGAGTCCTCATGGCCATGCACAATCATGCTCCTGTAGTGGCAGTATGTCCAGTGCTACAGAGGGGAGTGTGCTGTCCTCTCCAAGATGTGGCATGCCAAAGACTCCTGGACATGGGAGTTCCTGTGGAGGACACCATCCCAGCAGACAGCAGTCATCATCAGGTACTAGCACCCTTTCTGACCTTGGCCATGGAGGTGCCAGTGCAACTCCTGGCAGAGACAGTTCCCATTTTTGGAGACAGAGATGGTGAATTGTTAGCTCTACCATGTATGGTTTACAGCTGTCCAACATACACACATATAGGGCTAGCACTGAGTTTGACTGTGTTTATGCACACACTCACATACCAATTTCAAATTCAGATCACTTACAGACACACAAGGCACATTTCCATGGTCCATCTTCCCTGCTTCCTTTCCTGACTCACACACATGCTTTCAACCTATTGAGTCAGCCTAGGCCTCTTGCACCCCTACACAGCACCCTGTACAAGTGACGATACCTGTGCCACATCCCTGTCATACTCATCATCGATTGACGGAAATTAAGCTATATGTCTGATGCACAGGGTGACTATATAAATTGATATGCAAATATGTAATGAAGTGTTACTGTGCCATGCCACTTCTACTGGTCACTGATAGAGACTGTATGATGACATTTGTAATGAGTAAGGCACATCATTTTGTGTACCTTATGCTGTATGATGTTGCAATGGTTGTATGATGTTATGGCTGTATGCTTACACAATGAAAGGTTTGTCATGGACCTGTTTATGTTTCATTTTCAGGAGAGTGTAGGGGACATCTATGGATACACAATGGCAATAAACCCATAGACATCATAACACAGGGTGGAATGTTAGCACAGAATAAATATGTCATCAGCAAGGTACAAAACTATAGGTGCATGGCTCCATAGGTTCATATGTGTATAACAGACTAACAAGGACAATGGCATCCTCCAGCCTACTCATGCATGCCTAATCTATGAAAAGGTCTGACACTCTTGATGTGTCACCAGGTTTTAAGAGCTACCACATCTACAAGCTGTGATGATGGAGATGACCCATCTACAAATTCCCTGTGTCCATTACAGACATTTATCCTACACCCATTATGAATGTCCTGTTCTGCATCCAATTGTATAACTTGCACGTGATGTGTGTTACAGCAGATGTGTGCTTCACATGCATGGGGGACCTGTTACATATAGGGTGTAGTGTATGTGTTACATACTTATCTCTCTACCATGTACTATTTATACCACAGTGATGGTATAGGTGTGTAGTACAGGTAAGACATGCATCAGTCCTGTCTTGGGTATGTGGGAGGTACACAGTGGGATCCAACAACTCCATGTATGGCAGCCATACACAGCTCCTCCAAAGCATGTAGGACACAGACTGCACATGCACAGTCTTCACACGGACTGCATAGGACATGTTATCTACAATGTGTACTGGTTTACCATGAAACCTGTGTGGCTGCTACAGTTGTAAGATATGCCTGTGTATTGACATAGCAAAGGTGCCATTGCACTTAATGATAGATGTGATAAGTGTCAAATTTGGTATAACAATAACAGTCTGGGATTTACATGCCATACCTTTCTCTATAGGTTGTACAAAATTGAATGGATCTCCACATACTACTGACCAGTGAAAGTCAAAGGCTGCATTACTCTCTGTGTCCATAACTCCATGAGTAATGGCTCAACTGTATGTGGTGTGCGGACACTACCATATTTTCAAGGGGTGGATGACTTCCCAAAGGATAATATTGTGCAGCCATTGCCATTTACTATTTGTCAGTGGCTCTGGCAACAACTGAATGTGTGTCTCAGCCCATTCTGGATAATTGTTGGTTCTGTGTGGGATTCAGTGGCAGCTCCTAATATGCAATCACCTGCTAATGTAGTCAGTCTGAGGCCACTGACAGTGGCCGTAACTGCAGAGAAGGCAATGACTAGAAGGGGTACTCCATTAATGATGTCTGAGGAAATCATTGTTGGCTGGCATCATTGTAGCGTAAATCTCCCAGTGCTATCTTCCCAGAATATGACTATCAGACACTTGCCTATCCACCAGCTGACATACCAATCTGTAAATAACCTACACAGTTTTCAGCAAGGCCTGCTGGCCTAATATTGTCAAACACCTTGTCATGCCATGGTAGGTGGAGTAAGTCATATTCCCCTCATCTATTGCATAGTTTGACACTCACTGAGGTCCACCAATTAGGGTAGGTGAGTGTGATGTGGCCTTGAGCAAAACAAATGGTGTGTGGTCCAATGTCAGTAGGTGTATGACATTGGTACTGCTCATATCCATACTAACTCCTGCCATGCCATTTCATATCACATGACTCATAGATCTGGGGACACTGCTTGGCACTGAATGCTTGTTGTCCTTTGTGCAAGTAAGTATTGCAGTTCCTTTCATCATGTTCCAAGAAGAGAGTCATCCAATGTGTCTGTGCAGAGCACAGACAAACATGTTTGGGAAGTGTAGTATGTATACCCTGTGAAGGTAAGGTGGGGGTTTTACACAGGTATTCTGCAGATGGACACTACCCAAGTAATGTGTACTGGAAGGACACAATTACGTTGTAAAGACTGTGGAAATCAGGGGAGTCCACAGAATTGCCAGTGCCTGGCAACTATTAATGCTGGTCTCACCATAAATACTGTCACATAGGATACCATGCTCTGATACATTTTCTGTCATCACACGCAAAATGTTACTATGACACTCATGATGAGAAGCAGGACACAGCCTGTGTGCTCATCCACATAGCTGTCTCACAACATGAAAGGGTCTGCAGGCTGCACATACCCTTCCACGGGTGGATGCTTTGATTATTTACCTGGGTACACAGTTGGCTTTTGCATCTGTTATACCTTCTGCTACAGGGTTGCTGGTATGTCACTAGGAAACTGACAAAATGGTGATTAGGAGCACTGCTGCAGTGTCACAATATAATGTGCAATGTCCAGTGACATAGATGTCAAGACTTCCTGAAATAAGCAGCCCAGTGGTGGTGATTCATCGTAGGTGAAAATTTCACATCAAGTCATGCATCCTGCGCTTCAACAGATGCATGACATGGCTGTGAGGCCTACTATAGTGGACTGGCCACCATTGGCTAATGTGTGTCCACCTGCCACATGTCCTAGGCATGTCATGATGTACATCTATGTACCCAAAACACGTCTGTGTTTCTACATCATGTCACACAACAACTAGTGTGGTGTCTGGTTGTTTGACAGGCATCATATGTTTGTGAGGCCAACATAATGTCAACAAAGTTGAACAAGCCCTCTATGCATGCATGAACATCCACATCTTTACTGCATGGAGTGGCTACAAACACTTTATATCAGACTGTGAACCTCAAGGGTGTGGCACCATGACTATAATTTTGCAGGACCTGCTGATAAGCTGTGGAAAGTGTCCCCACCCTTCTATTCCTATGACATACAAACACAATGTGTGACAGATGTGACTGCATTTCAAACCTTACTGCCATGGTATCTCCAACAGCAGTCTTTACATATGTCAATGAGCATTTTGCCAACATGCAGACCTCACATCCTGCATCACCTACACCCACATGACACACACCTGCATATGTGCAGCTCCTTACCAGACTTGTTCCCAAACAGCTGACACCTCAGAAAATCCTGCCTCTGGAGAGCACAGTACAAAATACTGCACACACCAGTCTCTCATCAATCAAACACCTGAGGCAAAACACAAAATCACACCTTTTAGTGATTGGTGATTACTTGTGAGACACATTGATGTATGTGTCAACAGGCTACATATGGGAAATACCACATTTACCTGTCTGTGGGTTGACACCATGCACCATACCACACATTGCCACAAATCAAGGAATATAACTTAACATTATGTTGACATTATAGTTCCTGCAGGTGTGTACGACCAGGGATATATGTCACCAAACTGTATGCAGACACATGAATGAGCTTAGCCACTATGTGTCTGTTGTGGGTATGCTCATACCTTTCAGCTGCAATTGACCCTCAGCTGGGATGATGGCTCCATACACACAGAAATCAATGGAAGTCAATAATTGCCTTAGCCTGTGGAGTCCTTGTAAGGTGATATACTACATGTCTGCCTGGGATGCCTTGCTCAACAGACATCAATGCTTCACCAGTGCTGATCTTCATCTCTCACACCTGAGATTTGGAGCACTGGCCAAAGCTGCTGACACCCCCACAATGCAATGTATACGCATTATCTGGAAGGAAAACTTTGCAATGAGAACACCATATTTTTATACACCATCATGGTTATGCTGCTACATGCTGGGAATGGCAACACTGAACCCCACTTTGTGGAAGGTATCTGCACCTTGGAATATGCAGACATGTGTGCAGTCAAGGACATCTGGTTCTAGGCTGTGGACAGCATCACAGCCATACCAGACTACACGTCCTTCCACATGTTCAAACCTCAAAATGGCAGTTTGCAAGGTAATGCAGGTGGTGTATATATACTCATTAAGGATAGCTACACATCTAGATTTATTGAAACACTGTGATTTCCCAGAGACACTCCAGGTACCATTCAGCACTGGAAGGGTACATAATCAAGCAATTGCTGGCTACAGGACAGCTCCATGAATTCAGACACCCATTGTGTGTATTTGGATGTACGTGTGTCTATCAAGATATATATCATTACACCATGGTTTGGGGTGACATTAATTGACCACCAGGTGTGTTGTTTAGTTGTGCTGCAGCTCACTTGCCCAAAGGTTAGTCCATATCGTTAACTACAATGCCCTGGAGCAGTGCCATGACATCCCCACAAGGGGACCCAATGTAATGCATCATGTTTTTACCAATATGGGTGTTCACTTCAGCCCCCCAATGTGAGGTCCTCCCTGGTAGGATCTGACCACAGATCAGTCTAGTGAAAAGTACCAGAACTACCCCCCTGCAGACTATACAGACATATATTTATTACCTCTTCTGGAATGGCTTACATAGCTTGACTGCACCCCCCCCCCCAGATGGAAGATGCAAGCATGCTGAGGTCTACACCTATGCATTATACAAGCAGCATTACAGCTACATGGACTCCACTGTACCTGACAGGAGGAACACAGGTTTCTGATGGCACTGCAAACCTGCCTCATGGACAACTCTCATTAGCAGGCTGTACAATAAGAGGTGGCCATTGCTGTGTGACAGTTGGGGTGAGGGTGCCCCCCTAAAATGGAGACACAACCTCCTCAGCTAAAGCAAGCAGATAGTGTTGACATGTGTAACCTCAAAGGTCAGGCCCAGAGTGTTGGTGAACTTGTACATAATTATGCCACATACAATGGGTCTGTCCTCATAGGTAACCTGTAGCCCCACAGGTTCTGAGTCAACTTCACTTCTCAGAGCTACATACCATTCCTACAACCTGTCCTATACCTTCCATATCTACAGAGCAGGTCATAAATGGCCTCTCTATGGGGGATACACAGCATCTATTGAACATGCTAAAATCCCAGGCTGCGTCCAACATGGGATCTGACGAGGATTACTAACACCATTGGGAACACCTTGCAATCATACTAAAACCACTGGCTGTACACCAGAAGACTGGACAACAGTAACTGTTATACCCTTGCACAAAGGTGGTGCATCCACTGACCAACAGAACTACAGACCACTTTGCCTGAGTGTCCATATCTGTATGCCCATAGGGGCAATCATCATGGAGCTGATCACCACACATATATGTGATCTACACACAGTTGACTGTACACAGTTTGGATGTCTGACAGGGGGATCATGACTGTTAAACATGGTGAACATTTCTGAGGCAGTCACCAAGGGCCTGAGTGATAGAGACATCAGGGCATACAACCTCCTGGACTTGGCCAATCAATCTGACTATGCCCCCTATTCAGGCATCATTTACAAAAGCATCCATTTAGGTATCCATGATAATGTCATTGTAGGGGTCACTAAGTGGACCATAGATGGCATACATACTCAACATAGGGACATCCTCCTCCAATAACTGATCTCTGAGCAGCAGTGTTCAACAGGGCTAAGTCCTGGGGTCCTCTACTGCTTGGAATCCATTTAACCATGCTGCAAGTGAATACTAAATGTCTGTGGCTAACAATGTTGGCTGATGCCTGCAAACTGTGAGCACTCATAGAGTCTGTTAGTTATGTCTCTATCCTACAAGATGGTATTAATGATCAAATGCTTGCTTACATACTAATGGCCATAAATTCCATACAAATATATGTGTAGTAACATTTCATCAATAATACCTATGTACCTGGTAAGTAGAACATCAGTCACAACATGTGATGTACATACTCAGGGGTGCTACAATTGGGCACACAGGCCTGGCCGCACATGTTTACACCTAATGTGTATGAGATCACCATGTCTCCCCAGTGGTATGATGGAAATAATATGTCATAACTGAAGGCACATTCACCCGTAATTGACATACTCATAACCTCCATGTACTCTTCCCTCAGCATGCCAATATCTGAATGCAATGGTCATTTGGTAATGTACCTTCCCAAGCACTACTGGCAATTGTATACAATGGTATGGTCCCTCACAAGGGAACTTCATGTCTTCAGTATCTGTTCATTGGGGGTCATCTGAAATCAGTGTCTCTGTAGCCTCTGGCATATAGACTACTCATAGGTGATCTCTACCTTGCATGTGGGCCAATGTGTGACCCTTCTTGATTATAATGCTGCATATCTGTAGGTGGCATGGTACATGGATTAATCACTCTAAGGACAACCCTACCTCTTCCTAAGTTACTTAGGTGATCATATTTACACCATATGTACATACACACATACATCACTTGTCCTGGAGTGTGATTAGAACCCTAACCTAGCTAGTCTTACACACTATAAATCACAGTACTCATCACACATGCCACAGCTTAAATTTGGTGTTACAATGGCAGCTGGTAGTCTTAAGGTAGATGACATCATCAGGCCTTGTAGAGGAGGGCAGATTGGCAACATGCAGGGTCAAATAGTGCATACAATTGCAGTTTGATAGCCAATGAGGGATTCTCAGTTGTTTTGCAGAGGGATACCCCCCCCAAACACACACACACATGCACAGCAAGTGTCCTGGAATGAGATTAGAACCCCTACTTATCTAGTCTTACACACTATACAGTACAGTACTTATCACATGAATCACAACTGACATCTGTTTTATATGTAATTGCCAGCAAACTACTTGTGGATTACTCATACTAGGCTTGTGTTGAACAGCATATTTGGCCTGCAGAGTGATATTGCTTTGTACTGTTATCTGCATCTAGTATCCCAGCAGTCAGATAACTATTATTTATCTTAGCAACTTATCTACAGTTACCAGTAGGCCATATGTGGCTGTTTGCACTTGGATGGGAAAACCTGTGGGCATGAACAATGTGCCCTGTCCATGTGTGCTTAGCCAGCATTATACATTACATCACCTGCTCACCTGTTGCTGTATATGTGGTGACATCAAGCAGGCACAGTGGTCTGTAGGTAAGTGCATTATGTACTGTTGAGCCCTTACTTTGGATCCTTTGAGCAGTATTATAGATGTGTGAAAGTGCAGCTTTACTCATCATTATTAGGGTATGTAGGACAATACAGACATCCACACACATATTTATGTATATAACAGGGATGTGTATATAAATGAAGGTGTATATATGTATAAAATGTATATGTGTTATGTAGATATATGGGTAGAGACTGAGATGTATATATATATATATATATATATATATATATATATATATATATATATATATATATATATATATATATATATTTGTACATACATAGAGATAGATATACCATCTATGTGAGAGACAGATAGTGAAAAACTGATATGTCTACATATATGTATGTATGTATGCAAATATCTATACATGACAGTTCATTTTGATCAAGGAGCAACAGAATTGTGATCAGTTTAACTAAGTGTATGAGCATGCCCAATGTGATTGTCAGTACTTATAAAGTGACTCCAGCCCACACCTACCTGTACTCCAGTCCAGGAATTTTTGTGTTGCAGACAATGACATCTGTCCCTGTTTCTGCAGTACTGCACTTCACTCAAAATGTCCATGGCATTCTTCAGCTGTCTGATTTAATTAATATGTGACAGAGGGTAATAATGTTACACCACACACAGATTGGACAGTCACATCCAAAAGATGTGGATACTTCCAGATTAAAACCATCAACAGCATCAACCATGCTAACTCCCCTAGTCTACTGAGCCACACAAGCTGCCTGACAGAGAGGACTCATTTATGATACAATCAACAGCATACATATGTATGTTGTTATTCCTGCATTAAGTGAGACATACAAATGTATGATCAATTGCTATGTTACTGCCCTGAGATTGTCTGGCCTGCTGATATACCATTGATGAGTTACTGTTAAAGCAGGTATATGGGAACACTGCTGTGTTGGGGGTGGGGGAACAACACTACATATTCTGCTGGGATACACAGAAATCCACATATCATGTCACCCCACTGTTTAACATCTCCCTTGACTGATATAGTGAATATTCCAACCATGAGGCCTAGTGAATATTAAGGAACACATACTAGTGGACTGGGTCTCTATAGTTCCATGTATATGTTACTTTTGTCCAAATAGCCCACTATATTGTCCAAATAGCCCACTATATCTACTTGCATTAATGCAGCAAATCCATACATACAATACAATATCATAGTAATCCTTACAAGTACTGTGTAAGTTAGAGACTTACCTTGCAAATGTAACAGTTGACAGAACTGTATATCAAGGCTGACTCTGTCTGATGCAAGCAGTACACAGCTGATACATGGATAGGTAAAGGTTGTGTTGGTTGCCTGGCATAAATTTTAATATATGTATGTGAGTACGAGTAGGGTGTCAGCCCATAGGTCCCTAGGTTGTCAGTGAAAGTGCTATGCATTGTCTCTTAGCCAAAGCCAGGGCATACTGAGCACACATAGTCTGTCTACAGGGACATCAGCAGGGGGACTCCTCCTCCGAGTCCTCCTGTGACTGTGGCTGTGGTGATGTGGGCACTGGTGGGAGGCTGTGTATCCCTTTCCTTTGCTGATCTTGCTATAGCTGTTTCCACAGGATCATATCATGTAGCATAGCACATACTGTGAATGTATGTGCACATGTGGCTGGAGAGTACTGTAGGGCTCCACCAGATATATCAAGGCACCAGAACCGTGACTTCAGATGCCCAAACACATGTTCTATGATGCTCCTAGTTTGTGCATGTGTCTCATTATAACATTCTTCCGTGGGTGTGTGTGCATTTCTGATGGGTATCATCATCCATGGTTCCAGGGCATAGCCAGCATCCCTCAGTAAATGCCCAAGTGGGATGTCCCCCCCTAGCAAACATCTGGTACAGCTGTGATGCATGCCAGATATGGGATTTGTGATAACTGCCAGGGCTGCCAGCACACACATTCATGATAATCCCCTGGGCATTGCACATGACCTGGCATTTGATGGAGTGGTAACCTTGTGGTTGACGTTGATTCTACCTTCTTCACTGGGTGGTGCCTTCATATGTACATGAGTGCAACCTATGGCACCCAGTAATTCAGGGTACTGTGCTACATGGTAGAAGTGTTACATATTTCTGGCCCTCACCTCAGTGGTGCCTGTGAGACCCCCATCATGTCCTCATTTGGTCTTTGGAAAGTACCTGTAGCTAGTATTCTAAGCCTACACATACCTTTGTTTCTTTGTCTCTGGGTCTGAGTTGAGGGAGGCAGAGCTCAGTGAGTTCTTGTATTATGTCCCTGTCTACCCTGTAGCACTTTACAATCTCCAACTCATGTAGCTCCTGGAAGGTTACCCTGGGCCTGAACACTCTTCTCTTTCTCTGTCTAGGCCTATTGTCAGCAACAGCAGCAGCAGCAGCAGCAGTGACTTCAGCATCTAGCACATACAGATGTAGCAGACCTGCAACCGTCCCTAACATTATCTCGGTTAAAATTCCCAGGTCTGTACTCCAATATTCAAGAGTGCTGGGGAAAAATCAGAATGTAGGGTGCATGCATATTTTATACAGCTCTGCTGTAGATGCAGAATGTGTGATTGGCTAGCTATAGCCTGCCTACAACATAATTAACTTCATTTAATGGCACTATTTCAGTGCATGATGCCACGCATAGTGCCACAGCGTGCAGCATAGCTTAAACAAGTCAAAACTTCTAATTGTATACATCCAGTTTTTAGACACACTCAGCAAGGTGGCACACCATGCAAACATGCACACCAAAGCTTAAAAGAGCTTACAAGTCAGTGGACATACCTCCCTCCCGATGTCAGCTACATCTTGTCTAAACATCAACATGGGTCTAAGCCTACACAAAGGGGATATACAGGCACAATTACTCCTTCCTGCTATTCAGTAATGCCACCCCATTTTCATACAGATCCATGCTCACAGCCTGGAAACTACATGCTTCATAGCCCTACCATGTTAGCAACAGCACCAATGCATCATGCTAGGGATGCCATGCAAGATCCTGTAGTAAATTTCTGTCACATAATATTATCTTTTTCCATTTTTGTTCTATATAAGGCTTGTTTTCACTGTACAAACATGATGAAATATTTAAAAAGAATTAATTTAACTTATTTCCTTTCATTTTCCGACATACAGGATAATAGTTTCACTCATAAGTGTATGTGGTATTACATTTTCTGCGGATTACTTTCCGTATATGTACAGTTTTACACCTCCTTTTTTCTATCTGTACTCCTGTATGGGGAATTTTTCCATGTACACTACAGACACTGACATGGGGCCTGAACAGATGCCTATCTGCTTTTGGATCGCTCTACCTGCCTCATTTGCATGAGATTCACCTGCTTATGAGGCTATTTGCATGCTACGGAAGTATCTGTCTTTGCATGTGTGTGCACGCTGCTCAGCAGCGCTTACTGAATCTAAAGTTGTTCACATCCATGTAAGCAGCATAGTGCAAAACCTACACAGAAAAAAAACATGTAGGCTTTATTAAATTCCCCCAATTTTAATTTGAAAGGTTCAACATAGTTATTTCTTTCAAAGTCAAGCGAAGGAGTGTGAAACCACCACTACGGTAAACCCCCTCAGTTAAAAATAGAATCACAAGTAATATGGTCCAAAGAACTTCTGGATAACTGAGGGTGAAGCAGTGAGATGTAAACGTGCTGTAGGTTTCCCAAAAAATCTCCAAATGATTAATTGAATATAGATTTTATTCCAAACAGACAAGCGCTTTCGCTAAAAGTAGCTTCATCAGGTCTATAACAATACAAGTGAATTAAGTTCCTATTTTTATAGTCTTTGTGATTTAATCAAACTTAATACCATCATGCACTTAAAAGGGAAATGTCACTACTTTTAAGAAACAACATTCTTCTATAGATAAAAACCATATTTCCTTCTAAAACATTTGTATGAAGATAAAACATGTTAAAAAGCTTCATTGCTATTGTACATACACGTTATGAAATATATAAAAAATATATATAAAATATATTTGATTATTGAAATATGTGATAAACATACCTAAATTTCTATGTAAATATATGAATATGTGATTGTATGGTCACAAATTCATCTAACCTATCATAACTATGCTGAATGATATGTATGAAACATGTATATATATATTTATGCTGAAAAATGGATGTGTGTCTATAAAAAATGTATGCGTATTAACAATATGTAATATATTTAATTTGAAAGGTTCAACATAGTTATTTCTTTATTTTAAGCATGGAATTAATTTCTAGGACCATCACATTTTAACTGAGAATATGAAATTTTGTAATACATTTTATAATTTCATGATACAGATTTTTGTTGATAATACTGCACTTGGAAGCAACTTTTGTAAACTTGGTTAAATGGTCAAAGAAAACCAAAATGAATATTGTACTTTTAACTTTTAGTCGAGATCCTACAATGACCACTAAAATTATTTTAAATGTATATTTACTTTTATTTACAATGGATATAATATACATTCTAAGTCTTTCAAACTGGCTCTCAGGAGGGTTGTTGGTTTATAGGGTGCTTTGCTGTTAGGTTTCATCCCTGTTTTTTTTAAGATTCACATAATTTGCAAAATTGCTGAACGTCCCCCTTACATTTAGTTCAAAAAAGTATTCAAATGTTATTTTTTAATCCAAAGTTCCCTGCTGTGATAACAATGTATCTCAAATTCAGTAGTTGGTTTAATATCATTTGGTATGATTAATGAAAATGTTTTTTTTTTCACTTTTGAGTTGGTGGTCTTTTTATACGGATACCTATTAAAAGCACAAAAGTTACAAAGTGCGAACGCTCATATGAGTGAAAATGCCGCAAATTGAAAACGTTATTGTGGGGGGCTGCACCCCCACACCCCCCGCTAAATATATATTCCAACTTCGAGATCACACTACAGTGAAGAAAGGGCAAATATTCTGATCTTTACTGTACTGCGATAAAAAAAAAAAAACTTCGATTTGTGGCATTTTCGCTCATCTGAGCATTCGCACTTTGTAACTTTTGTGCTTTCAATATGTAATACAATAGATCAGTTTACTATTTCTAAAATTCCATATTGTAACTTTTTATACCCTTTTTATATCTTCTTCTTGCTGATAATCAAGCTGCAGCCATTCATTTATTGACTCCTCACCACAGTTATGCGAGCTCTTCATGGTATGGCAATCTAAGGGCTGCCATGAGGGCTGTTTCAATTTTCTGGCCTAACCATCCTCTGGAGTTAGGGGATGCTACACCATTCTGCTGTAGGTGTCATGTTCCTACTCATGACCCATGAAGGCTGTCACATGACACAGTTTGGTTGAGACAAGTACATCTTCATCCCTTGGTTCCACATACTGTAACCTCTCTCTTCAGTAGGTGTTGGGATTGCAGTGCAATTAACTGCCTACATTCTCCAGCATGGGTGAGCTGACATTAGCTGCTCACTTTCAGCATCACCTACCTAGCTTCTGTATTGTGTGAGACATAAACTGAGGTCAGTCAGGGATTCATTCATTACTGCCACAGAAATAAGTATTCCATATTGTACTGCAAATTTAATAGTTTAGATATTTCTTTATTCCCCTGCAGCGCTTTTAAAAATATGTGTGCATTTCTTAAATATGCAAGTTTATATTATCACCAGTAGAATAAAATAAAAAACTCATATAGTCCCATACTTTGTTTAGGTAGTGGTACCTCTCCTTGTTGTTACACTACTGCACCTATTTTGTTGCAACAAAATTATTAACTCACACAATGTCTCTTCCTAAGAATACAGAGCATTGCACATGAGGGGTTATTCCTACCTTTTTTGATTACTCTTGATCTACTTCCCATCCAAATAAGTTCTCTGAAATAGTCATAAATATTTTCATTTGTGTGTTTCTCCATTGCCACTTCACTGCCATATGTTGCTTTACCATAAATATCAGCTTATTTTTTCCTCACATTGTGTGTGTAAGAGTGCTTTGTAACACTGATTATCGATCTCTGCAGTGATAATAACATTTGCATCTATGGAAACATCATCTTTGGCAAATATACCTTTCATAGAACAAAATATTTGTAATTGGACCTTTTCATGTCACCACTGTTACTACATGGCTGAAAGGGAGTGCTTTACTGGGGGAAATAATCAGTCCCCTATACTTCATATATCCTCTATCACCCTGATGGATACCTTGGTGATGTTTCATGAAATTAAGTAGGTCATCACTGTTTTTTACTTTTTGTTCTCTATTCCGAACCCGAGTTTCACCTGGTAATACTACTATAAATCATTTCTATAGCAGTTCATCTAAATGTCCCCCTTTGTTGGTTAGTGCAAGTTTTAACCATTTTCTCAGATACTATTGATATCATACTTCTGGATATCCCCTTTAATTATTTGAATCATCTGTAAGTAGATGACAATTGGTGGCAAGATGTTTACCATTCCAATAAGGCCTTTCTTAGTCATCCATTGTTCATAGAGCTATTTGCATGTGGTGGTATTTCTTTCAAAAGTAGTTAGGTAAGCCTTTACATCGTTTTACTCTCTTAATCTTCCAGGGTTCATGTACATAGGTTGGATGAGGAACATAACTTCATAAGTTCTTTGTATATCTATATTATGGGTGCAAGGCCTTCAAGGAAGATGAACTTACATGTTCCTTGTATACCTGCATTCAGGGTGCAATGCCTTCAAGAAACACAACTATCTTAATGTATAGCACATACTTACGGATGTCTGCAAGTACGTCACATATTTCCTATAACCTGCCCAAAAGTGTAATCTGTGCTTAAATTCTGACATTCTATTAGTCTGTCTGATTCATAGAGGAAAACAATCCTACAGTCTAACAGCAGTTTGTTATAAACATGTTTCGGTTACATGCGGAGTTTAGTCCAATATTATGAGTGAAGCTTGCATTCCTTTAAGTTTTCTTAACTTTGAGTCTGAGAAGTACTTGGCATATAGAATCAGTATAAGCTTGATAAGTCATACAGAATTTGTCTGTGATAAAACTGCAACCTAAGCATTACAAATTTAACTTTATCATTCTGTCTGAATGCAAGTAACTACATGAAAGTAATACATTTAGTAAACTTTTTTTGAACCAACTCAAGCATTTTTATCTAAAACATGTATAAACGTAAATTGCTATGTTGTACTCCAATACGGTCCCATTTAACACTTGTGTAATTCAAATAATGCAATCTTTTCTTACCATGGTTCTGAATACAATTCCTAACATCTGCATAGCTTTATTTCTGATGAGTGAGACATGACTTTAAAAGCACAATTTATTATTAATAGTTATTCCAAGATACTTAATATCACTAACCACTATCATATTCTGACCATCCAGGTATAATGGTCTACTAACACCATTTTACTTTTATCTAAATTAAATTTCAGACTGAAATCAATTATAGAATTCCAATAAACACCAGCTTTAATCAAATTATCATGTAATGTTAATGCAGTATCCAATTTACAGTCATCAACATATTTTAAAACCCAGCTTCTATCAAACATAGAAAAAGATGCAAAAGCATAATTATAAATGACAAGTACCAAAACTGAGCTCTGTGACACACCGTATATAAATGTTATCTGCAATGGCATTTTGCTCAAAATAGTCACACACTGATTTGTATCTCTTAGCCATGTTTTATCTGCCTGATAAGACAGGGCATTTCTGCAGGATCATTCAAACTAAATAAATAAGACCCCCAAATAAGGAAGAGTAAAACATGTTTTGCTTATATGTAATTGAAATGCTAACACAAAGCAACACTATTCCACTGCCACACTATCCATTTTATAGAACTCTATTAAATTTCTTAGTGTAGATTGTGCTGCTAAGAAGTGATATTGTGTGACAGCTAAGAACATATTATGTGATTCATTATGCTTTAATAATTTATTGTATCAGTACCCATAGCATTTTCTTACACGTACTACCTTTTTCATAGCTTTATGCACAATTGCCCTTGTCAGTGTTTTGTAAATCAAAACAACATAATCCTACTTACAGTGCTGGGCCTTTTCCTGATTACAGCAGGTTGGTAAATATTTCAGTTAGTGCAATCACTAAAGATTCTTTCATTTTGCAAAGAATTTCATTGGCAAGATTTTCTCATACCATATTACAAGTGGCCTTTACCTTTGTAGGGCAGAACAAACCATGTTGCAGATAATTACTACAATTCACTACAACTTTTTTATATTTGATTCTTGAATCATTTAAGATGTGAATTGATTGATAAATCCTAAGCCATGGCTAAACGTTCTTGGGCAATGATATTATTGTGTATGAATTATTATGTTGTACCTTCAAGTCTGTACTTAAAGAATGACTTTTTATTGTCCGAATGTTTTACCGATTTATGGCTATAGCTAGCACAGTAATGTACAATAGTTATTTTAATAATTTATTTTATTGATATTACATACATAAAAATATTTCAAGCATAGGAATTAATGCCTTTCTAGACTACCAATATGCCAAAAATATTGTTCCCATAATGTGTCCAGGCTGTTCTTAAAATATCTAAACTAGTGCTTGCATTAATGTAATTAGGTAGTCTATTCCATGCATCGGCTGCTCTCTCAGAGAATCAATTAGTACACCTCATTCCTATACAATCTTCTACATAGGTTGACTGATGATTCTCTACTACTTTTTAATAGCCCCAAACATTCCCAGAAGTAGTTTTCTCTAAATGCCATATATACCTGAATACAATACAGTCTCCTCTCAAGTATCTGTGTGTGACACTGTCAGTGGCGGCTGGTGACTTCAAATCAAAGGGGGGCTGCAGGAGACAGCTGAAAGGGTGGGATCAATGGGAAGGGGTGAGGCCAACTAGAAAGGGGAGGAGCTATGCTCAAAACCACAAAAACTAACTAAATACACTGCCCTGAGTGCCAAACCATCATTATGATAGTCCAATCAAGACAAAATGAAATGTAGAAGAATAAAAATATTTCAGTGCATTGGCTGCATGACAGCTTACTTAATATCTAGATGGAAACAAAAAGGTTGTGAGGCATGAAAAAATAAATTACTTTTTAAATACAGTAATGGAATGCCAGTCAAAATAAAGTATAAGAAAAACAAGCAGCACTCAACTCAAACCACTTCTTGCACTGCAGTTCTAATTATAATTTATATTCAGCTTTATTAAAGTACCAAGTAACATGCTGAAAGTAGAAATCTCTGATGCCCCCACTTGTAAAAATGTTTCTTATCCAAAAAAAGACCTGCTGCCTTGACAACTATCTACTTGTTTCATGGGGAAAACATGATCAAAGTAAAAAATGAAAAGCAAAGAAGAAATAAGCTCAAGATACTTTGCTTAAAAGGATTACTGTACAGGTTATGGACCACACGATTGGCATTCTGTTTAGTTTACAGGTAAAGCCTGCAGGTCTCAAAGTGTAATGAGCTTCTTAAAGTAATGTAATCCTGTCCTTTATTACAAATACTGTCATATGCATTTCAATACCCAAGGCTTATACATTATCTAGTTAAGTATTCTCTACATGGCAACAACAGAAAGGCTTTCAATGTTGGCAATTCTTTAACAGTATGCTTATTAAAGCTTACTAGCATCTTACAATCTCAACCAAGCTTACCTGATGGTCATTAAAGTATTGCTACTTAAACACAGAGCAACAGGCACTTTGAGTAATAAGCATAAATCAACAGTACAAAACATATGACATAAACCAGACCATTCTGCAAAAATCAAGGACAGATGAAAAGCCACTCTAGTACTTGTGTCTACCTTGGATGGGGGGGGGGGGATACTCTGCACATTTACACTGCATAACTACTCCTTGCCTTGCTTCGACACTACATGGGGGAGTGGGGTGCAACAAGTATGTCACAATTTGAAATGTCTCTGGCTGACTGTGATGGCCCTGACACATTTGTCAAACCTCTCAACCTCAGAGCAAGAAATCTAGGCAAAGCCATATAAAGAAGTGGGACAAAGGCCCAAAAATAATATCGCTCTTATAAACTTAGAAAGATAATAGAATAGGTCTTGCATTAGTATGAATTTTCTGAATGGTATGAAATCTGAAACTCAAATGTCTGTCATTATTTTCTAACTTCAGTCTTTAATGATTTGTCACTAATTTGCCAAAAAAAACACAATTTTATGAAAAATGGACCAAAAATATGATGTAAAAATATAAAATAGCCACACAATGCAGCTGGGAACCTGTCAAAGAAGGGACACTTTAATATTAGTACTGCTAACTTGAGCAGCTGACAAAATAAAAGAATCTACATGCATTTCTGAAATAAAAGTAATCTATAACTCTGATTATTACAGTTATTTCTTAATTGTAAACCCTCCATGTTTTCTTCCAAAATTGCTATTTTGCGGAGGGATTAGGGGGAAGAGCAACATTTTGAGCCAAAATTAGGGACAGTTGAGAGGTTTGGCTATGCCTAATTCTATAAAGCAATTTATTTGCATGTACCTCTCAACCTGTTAATGCAATAAATCTGGACAAGGCCAAATATATTGGGGGAACATATAAACAGTACTAAACATTGCTCTTGTATAAACTGAGACAGTTGATAGAACAACAGGTCTTACTTTAGCATGCATTTTTCTGAAGGTTATGAAGTCTGAAACTCAGTGTGTCATTATTTAGTGACTTAATTCCTAAATGATTTGCCAGAAAACCACAAATTTTATGAGGAACAAACCAAAAATAAGAAGCAAAAATCTATTCATTCTTTGAAAATATGGACAGTTGGGAGGTATAGTTCAGCTGGGGCTGTCTTTAAGTTTGCCGCCCTTCCCCCTCACAAAATCATGGTCGAATGGAGCCTCCCCCTGCAGCCATTCCAATGATCCATTACTTGGCTATTTCACTCCATTTATCATAAACACTATGTGCATACTGATTTACTTCTGTGATGATTTGGACTTCATTTGCAAGTTTTATTTTGCATTTTACAGCACAAACACTAAGACATCTGCTAAACAAACTTAGCATTAAAACTTCTCTGCCCTTGAAACTCCCATTCATTGAAACAGCATTGAAACCCACATTCAAAGAAAATACATTTTACCAGTGGCAGATAAAGATTAATTCTGGGCTGTTTTCAAATCATAGGCCCCTTGCATATGAAACATACATGTGCTCTTTGATACATCTTCCTATTGTTATGAACATTTTTCCAGTAAACTATGAAACAAAACGCATGCACCAATAATGACAAAACTGCCCAATTCAGAACATCTTTCCAGTAAACAATGAAACAAAATGCATGCACCCATAATGACAAAACTGCCCAGTTCAGAACATTTCCATCATAAAAGTCTACTCAAACTTGTACAGTCCACCATTATCAGTAAATATGCACAATTCTACAGTCCACCATTATCAGTAAATATGCACAATATCTGAAGAAGTAAAAAAGTCATCTAAATAATTCCACATTAAATAAATCTGTAATTAAGAGGTTGCTGCTAGCAAACACCTTTATATTTCATGGTTTCATCGAAAAATAGTGTCTGATGCCCCTGAGGAATAAATTGCCTATATTACATTAGAAATGATAAGCTAGTAATATTGCAATAGGAAATGGATGGCAAACTGATAACAGGCTCATAGTTAGTATCTTAACTTTTTCAGTACGGCAGCATTCACCCCTTGTGGGAGTAGAACCAACAACCTTCTGCATCAAAAGCAAGTATACAACCTGTTGTGCTATTAACAATGCAAGCTGACTTAGCATAAGCAGCACTAAACTTCTCTTCCCCTGCAGCTCTCAGCTCCTTGTAAAATCTACTCAGTACTCAACTGCATCTCAACTTCGCAGCTCAAGAAATCTGGAAAAAGCCACATTTATTGGGGGGTCAAAAGCCCAAAAACCAGGGACACATTAAACATTGCTTGTATAATCTTGGAAAGTTGCTAGAATAAAATGCTGTGTTACCACCATACATTTTACTGCCAAGGTCCCTGTGCAAAACAGTCAGAGCAACATACCACTACACCAAATCAGCTGCTTTGTGAAAGAGCGGAAGACTGAAACTTAAATGGCTATCATTTAATGAATTCAGTTCTCACCATAGCTGTCAACCTCTTAGCACAAAACACCTGGACAAACCCAGTAATGAGGGAATACAGCCCTCAAACATATTCAGTGAATTCAGTTCTTGCCATAGCTGTCAACCTTAGAACAAAAAACCTGGACAAACCCAATAATGGGGTAATACAGTCCCAATAATAAGGACACATTTCAAATATTTATCTTATAAACTTAGGTTGCGTTACTATGTATTTTCTGAAAAATATGAAGTCTGAAATTCAAATGCCTGTCAATTTTACTTCTGATGGAACAAAAACAATTTTCAGCAAAGGCCCAGGGAGAAATACTGCAGACACATGTCTTTGTAAAATGGCAGGACACCAGAGCAAATCCACACAAACACAGGGATGAGATGCAGACTCCACACAGAAGGCACCCCAGCCAAGAATCAAAACAGAAAACCTATAGCTGTGAGGCAATAATGCTATCACTGCACCATCAAATATGTAAGGAATTAAACATTCAGAAACCTGAAGTCTGAAATTCAAATGCCTGCCAATGTTATTTAACATTTGTTAATCAGGGCAGTATGACTTGGAACAAAAAAACAATTTTCAGCAGAGGCCCAGGAAGAAATAATGTAGACATGTCTTTGTAACATGGGATGACACAAAAGCAAACCCACACAAACACAGGGAGAAGATGCAGACCCCACACAGAAGGCACCCCAGCCAAGAATCAAACCTGAGAACCTGCAGCTGTGAGGCAACAATCCTAACACTGCACCATCAAATGTCAAGCATTGCAACATTTAGAAACCACAGATATTATGAGGAACAGATCAGATCAAATATGAGGCAAAAGTCTGCAATTTCTTTACAAATGGTGGTGGGTAGGGAATTCAGGTCCTTAACACCTGCATACAAGGTACACGGTTCAAGCCTGAGGTATTCCCTACCACACCACCATGAGTTTGTTCTAGCCACCATTATATAGCAACTGAGGCATTTACACACGCGCACACACACACACACACACACACACACACACACACATATACACCTTGAGCATTCAGCCATAGCTGTCTTACCTGGAGCGATGTAGATCCCATCCCTTTGTGCCATAAATCCATAGCTGCAAACCCCTGCCCATTGGAACACATCCATCATGCAAGATCTTCTCCCGATGTTGCAGTCTGATGAGTTTCGGGATCTCTTCTCTTACATGTTTCCCAGTCCGGACTGCTGCTGAAACAGTCTGCACATGCTCCAGACTGTCTCAGCAGCAGTCTGGACTAGTGCGCATGCGCAAAAGTCCATGAATTTTTTTATCTTTTATTTTCTTTAATTTTACAGCTGGGGGGGGGCTGCAGTCCGGCAGTCCAATAGCACGGGCCGCCCCTGGACACTGTAAAATTTCAGATATTCAGTGTTTCATAATAACTTAAATTTTCACATCCATGGAGGTCCTTTGTATATTTCCACTGTATTATTTTCAATTTATTGATGCATGTTTTCTTATAACGTTTCCATACTATTATTCTATACTCAAGTTTGGGTCTAATGTAACTAGCAAATAATTACTTCATCAGTTTTGATTTTCTAGACATTTAATTCTTTTTAGATAACCTATAGTTCTACAACTACCATTAACCAAATTGTTGATATGATTAGAAAAACTCAAAGCTGGATCTATTCATATACCCAGAAATATTGAGTGGAAGTTGTTTATACAGACTGAAATGTACTTTTTTATCTATAAGTTTAACTAGTGACATGTACAATCAGGACAGCAGAACAACACAAAGGTCATTCAAAGTAGTTCCGTCATCTTCCCCTTGTGTGCATTACAGATTAGGTCCCATTCTGTCGATTTGCTTGGGATTGCTATAGACCGAAAATCAGCTTTACTATAATCATAGTTATAGCAACAGGATCTGAGCTCCCATGTGCCTTCTTAGATTCAATATTTTTCACAATAGCATTTCTCTTGACCAAAAAAAATCAATTAGCTGATCAACATTTTTCATAGCAGTGAGATAAAGTCAGAAGTAGATCATAATGCTATGATATTTGCTTCATTTAATAGGGAAATTAAAGTATCTCTCTTACATAGCTGGAACATGAGTTAAATTATCAGACACTTGCTTTAGAAAATTAATATGTTGTTCCCAAGCCATCCCTGGAGACTGATAATTTGCTAATAATTTGAGCTTAAAATTACCATTTACATTTTCAGACTGATCACTAATATTTCTACCCTTTGATCCACCTTTGCTGGGCTTCCTCTTGATGGAATGATGTTCAAATCCAGCTGTACCAGCATGTCTAGATGATAAGCTTCAACAAATATACTTTAAAAAGTTGCAAAAATGTACATTGGTGAAATTCCAAGTGAAGGTAATGATGACAGTGATACAGTTCTCCCTGATAATAACAACTTCAAATGTATTACAAATATTTCCCAAACGTTCTGCATTACTATAAAATACTCTTTCCTAAGGTAATCAGAAATACCAAGAACAGTTACATTTTTTTGTCCAGATACATGTGCTATAGATTTAACTTTGTTAAAATCTTCCCTCCACCATACATAAGATTCAAGCTATTTCTTGATAATGACATAACATCCACATCCACTTATTTCCAGAATATACTAGCTTTAACTTATTTTCAAAGCCAAATTTCCTTATACTATTATTAACCTGTCTGTCTTCAGTGTACTTGTAGTCAAATAACCTAGCTGAGATCATAATTTCACTCTAAGGTAAATTTACATTTTGACAACTACAAAAATCAGGGGGTCTTCTAGTTATATCAGTTATGTGTTTCAAGGACATATATTTAAATCATTAACATCTGAATGAATTCCTAGAATTTATAAATATGTGTGTTTGTCAAAAGATAGGGTAATAGGTATATAGTCTCAGCAAATGTTAGTCCTGGGAGACTTGACACAATTAACCTTTCTTTACACATCCTGCTATCTACATTTTATATACTGCTCTGCATCTGTGGCCTGGGTCGTATATAGAAACAGTCTTTGGACTGGATAACCTATCTAGTTAGCAAATGTGCTAACAGTTTTACAACCTAGCATAATGGATAGCTGGACTACCCCATAGGCGCCAGAAGCTGTTAAAGACTGGGGGGGGGGGTGACAGGGGCACTTAATGAACTAAAAAGGGTAATTTTTTTATAACTATTTGCTACCACAACATAGGTACACGTGGAGGACATTTAAGTTTAGCCAATTCCCTTTTGGTGCTTGAATTAACATTTTCTGATTGGTCTTAGCTATCCCTATGGCTGATAATTGTATATTAGTCCTAGTGAGAACAACTGTGATCATACAATAGATAATTTGAGGGGGCCATGTAAGGGATGCAGCATTTAGGAACTGCCTCTATCCATTAGTGGCATGAGGGGAAATCCTGGAGTACATTTTCTATTACCCATCCTTAGATCCAAGTTGCATTTGAATATGGATGGATGAACTTTGCTTTATTTTTATGGATAGTCTGTTCTGGAACAGTGGTAGCCTCTGTGATATATATCCATTGCTCTGCAACATTCAGTTTAGATACCTGGACTGAGTATTTCTGATGCCATTTGACTCGCTGATGTTCAGTAGGTCCATCTGTATTATGTCGGAGGATGCTTTGTATGCCAGACATGTCACCTCTAAGCACTCTGTAGGATACTGAGTATAGAAATAAATCTTTGAGGTGGCCCATGCAAGACCTATTGTTTAGGACTTGTATCCTTTTAGTAAGGTATCTCTGAAGGTATTCCAATTGTTGCATGGGGCTGGACAGATACATGCCAAAGTGGGCATTATACAAAATGATTGACACAATGAGGGCTTTGTAAGGGGGGACAACAACATCTCTAGATCTAGTCACAATCAACTTGTTTATAAGCTGTGCAATATAGAAAGGCTTTCTTATGACTCTGGGCACATGTTGGTCAAAAGTTAGGTCACTGTACACACAAGTTCCCAAATGCCAAACAATTGGATCTGTTCTCAGAGGGCATTGTCATGATTTTGACACCAGTTATTTGGAACAAACCTTCCTGCATGATGGTTAAACCATTTGGGTATTCAATAACTTATCCTAGCTTGCAGTCATCTCAAACTTAGCTGGCCAAAGCTCTTTGGTATTTCCTGTTACTTTTGAGATGTATATGCCAAACAGAAAAAGTCTCATCACCGAACCCTGGGGGACTCCATTGATGACTGCTCTCTTCCCCTGTTTTGATCTCCTGCATCCTGTGAGCCAAGTTGGCAATGCAGCTGGTGATGTAAGTGTTTGCTCCTACATGATTCTTCTTTTGTACTACATCTGAGTAGGGGATTGTGTCAAAAGGCTTGGCCAAGTCAAGGTAATGTGGTGTGAACTGTTTTACCTTCATCCATTGCTTTGGTAACAAGAGTAAAGCCTAAAATTTGCCCATGATTTTGAGCCTTTCACACTTTCCTCTGCACTGTTTTCAAACACATTTTTAGGGCCATGCATACATGTATGCATTCCTTGATTCACCTTCCTGATTGTATTAAATTATATTCCTTGTATAATACAGCACACTTGTTAGAGCGCATTTTAAATTTATTGTCTAAACATTTTTCCAGTAGGCAATGAAACAAAAATGCATTAACCAATAATGACAAAACTGCCCTATTCAGAACATTTCCATAACAGTCTACTTCCACACACAACTGCATTTTAAATTTATTGTTTGAACATTTTTCCAGAAGGCAATGAAGCAAAATGCATGCAACAATAATGATAAAACTGCCCTATTCAGAACATTTCCATGATAACAGTCTACTTCTACACACAATATATAAATATAGAATCACAGTAGTGTAAGCCATAGGTATGTTGCACAGCTTTTTGAACTTATTTTCAATTGGGGAGAGGGCAAAAGGCCAAAAACCAGAGACACGTTTTAAACATTGCTTGTATAATTTTGGAAAGTTGCTTGCATAAAATGTTGTGTTACCACCATGCATTTCACTGCCAAGTCTTGAATCCAGAACCTTGTGCACTACAGTCAGAGCAACATACCACTAAGTTAAACCAGTAGTTTCTTGAAAGACAGGAAGACAAGCTTAAATGGCTATCATATCATTTAGTGAATTCAGTTCTCACTACTCACCATTGCTCTCAACCTCTTAGCACAAAAATATAGAACAAAGCCATTAATGGGGGAATACAACCCCAAAATAGGGACACATTTCAAATACTGATTTTATAACCTTAGAAAATTGCTAGAAAAAAAGTTTTTGTTTTACCACTCCTGAAATCCAGAGGAACAGAAAAAAATATAAGGCATACATTTGCAAGTGATGGTGGCTAGGGACTTTGGGCTCTTTTTACCTGTACCCAAGATACAGGGTTTGAGCCTAAGTACCTCTAACCACCAGACATATCCTGATCCCCAGAAAAAAAAAGAAATTCTTCAATGAGATATTAACTGATGGAAACCATAAAAGCCTTTCAGCAATGTTCTAATTTTAGAAATAAAAAGTAAATTCCATGAGGGCTCTCACTAGCTAGTTTTAGTTCATTTGTAATTATGTGCAACTGCACACACTGCAAATGAGTTCAGTAAAAGGTCTTGTATTTATTCTGCATTTTACCCTCAAGCAACTTTTGGGATTTCCCAGCAGGGAACAGGTGTATGTTTTTGTTATTCCAAAGGTTTCACACCCATTACCCTAGTCAATTTTCTTCCAGATTACCTGAAGTACACACCTACACACACCCACACACACACACACACACACACACACACACACACACACACACACACACACACACTCACACTCACACACACACACACACACACACACACACACACACACACACACACACACACACACACACACACACACACACACACGTACTCACTCGAGTTTGCAGCTCTGATTCCTCCCAGCCAAAAATACCTCCTAACTCAGTAATATCCAGACGAAAATAAATCCATTCTTTCTCAGCTGTCGCAGCAGCTAAATGAAAATGTTCCTGGAATAAACAGAACCAACTTCTCGGAAACCCAGAAGTACAAGCAGCAGAAGCTAAATGAAAAGAAAACCGTCTGTTCCCGCCCGGAAATATGTGCGCGCTGTGAGCGATGATGTGACATCAGCTAAAAGCATGGAAATAATTCAAACGGGACTGTTAGGAGGTATAGGTACTTGGTGCAAAAAGTGGGGGGGCTTCCCTCCCCCCTTGCTCTATGGTTCCAGCGCCCGTGGACTACCCTTGTTTCTCCTACCAGTCTTGTTGACTTGGGTCTGTTGAAACAGTGTATTAATTGTCTCATGTACACTGTCAACCCTCTACAAAAAAAACTCACTCTAGTACATAGTGAGAGAGATGTATCTACACCAAGAATCTTGAATCCATGCTCTCTCACACATGAAACAGTAACACTGAAGAGGCTGTCAACCCACCCACCACTAGTCATGCACACAGTACTAGTATTCATACATATAGTACACATCAAACACATAAATCGACATACAGGGAGGGTTTCCCAAAAAACTTATCGAAACACTAGAGACCTCCAAAACACAAGACTGCTACAACTAACACAGTTCCCACAGTTCCCACAGCACCCATGAAACACAGTAACACCAGTATCTCATCTACCATGCCAGTAAGGTGTAACACTCAAAAACCACATTTGTTTGTCATTGGAGACTCCATAGTGAGACACATGGATATTCCACTCATCAGGTTGGACAAGGAGAAAATCACAGTCAGCTGCCTGTCCAGTGCCAGAATTCATCAGATCATGCAAGCACTCGGGTCTCTCAGCAACAAGTACCATTATGACGCTGTCATAGTTCATATTGGAGTGAATGACCTAAGATGTACCTCACTGGACTATATGAAGAGAGACAGAGACATGACTGAGCTCTATGAGTACGTGCCCTAGGCAGGTATGTCCCTAGTCTTGAGCAATATAATACTCTCAATTAGAATGATGCCACAGTATAAACAAAAATGATTGATTTCAGTAATTGACTTAGATTTTGGTGTCATTCAAAGGGGATCCAGTTTCTGTCAGCCTGGGAAGCCATGGTTAATAAACCTCACAGCTTTGCCAGACACAGTTTGCACCTGGGACCACTAGGCTTTTGGCTGCTGGCAAAGGCTCTTGCCTCCACCCTAGTGCCTTTTTTAGGCAAAGTCTCAAAAATAAACTTGCCAATATGAAATTTGCCAATCAAAACAAAATAACGGTCATGCTGCTAAATGCTAGGAGCATAAACCAAAAACTGCACACCCTGGAAGCACTTCTGTCACTGGAAGATGTAGATGTCTGTGCAGTCACAGAAACCTGGTTCAAGGCCTCAGAGAGTATCCCAGCCTTGCAAGGCTACGATGCCTTCCACACCTTCTGACCCCAAAATGAACATGTGAGAATGAAAAGAGGCGGTGTTTCTATCTATATTAGAGATAAATTCACCTCCCGTCTAGTTAGACTGGACAACTCCATGGAGTTACGACAAGTACAGGTTACTGCGGGTAAGACCCTCTTTCAAGTCATAGCCAGTTATAGATCCTCCTGCATGGGCCATGATGGGCATGAAGCCTACTTGACCGAACTGGAGTCAATCCACATATTCCTGAACACTCTGGTTATGGGGGATTTCAATTATCCCAACATCAACTGGGAAACCTATGCAAGCCCGAACTTGCTAGCGCAAAAGTTCCTTGACTTTGTTAACTCAAATGCCCTGGAACAAATTGTTCATACCCCAACAAGAGGAACAAACTTACTAGAACTGGTCCTCACTAACATGTCAAACAAATGCACTGCCGCAACTGTCGGACCCTCATTAGTTAAATCTGACCACAAATCAGTCACCTTCGAGCTGGCACTAACACTAGAACTCACAAAGGGCTAAATCAGATTAAAAAATTTCACTGAGGCAAACTATACCCTCCTAGGTGAAGCTATAAATGCATTAGAAGCTCCACCCCTAGCTGGAAGTGGTAACTACACTGAAGTTTACACAATAACCCTGTACAATCACTTGCATAAGTGTATAGATTCAGCTGTACCAGAACAAATCAAAAGCCAGATCCCCAAGTAAAGACAAGCCACCAGAGTGGACATCCAGCATCAACAAACTTTACAATAAATGCAAAAAGTTGCTGTCCAAGGAAACAAAGGTGAGACTCCAACAATGGAAAAGCACCCTCCTCAGCCTCAGCAGACAAGACAAATAAGACAACATATCACCACCTAACACCACTCTTAAGTATTCAACTGCGGTACCACCTTTATTATTCTTATAAGAAAAGTGCAGTCCAGGTCTGAACTGTCTGCAAACAGCTAAAGTTAACTTTGAGTATGTGTCTACCTGTTTGAGGCAATATTCATTTTCCCATGGAGAGCACTCTGCTTTGGCTTGTAAGCAGCCCCCCCCCCCACACACTCATCTTCCACTTTCTCTCTTATTCCCTTCTATTAGCAAATAGTATCCATAACTGATCAATACTGTGTGTTTGTTAATTTAAACTGAGACCACAGTAGCCTACTGATACAAGGTTATCCTGTTTTTCCACCTGAGAAATGGTTAAGAAATGACTTACAGTTTCAGAGCAATCCTTGGTCAATTGTGATTGTTTCTTAAACACAAACTTGTCTTTGCTTTGGCTCATTAGCAGCAGTACAAAGAACTGCCTGCTCACACCCTTGTTCTCCCTCCCCTTTCCCTGTTTATTACCTTAAGACAATCCCAAAGTTAATAAATATTACCTGTGGCAGGCACCATTTTTACAACTACAACCACCCGTGTCACTATCATATGTTAATTTATCAGTTAACTCTGTTACCTGATTGTTTCCAGCCCCCTCATAAGAGCAACTAACAGGGTCTCTACCCGCTTTGCTCCCCACCCTGCCCCCTATTCCCTCCCGCCCACAGTGGTCCCACCTTAATTACACTCACAAACCCCTCCCATCTTTCCATTAGCCAACCACAGTGCTAACCCAACACTACCTCCTCCATCTTCCCACTACTATCACACCTCCTCAACTAACATGTACAAGCATACCTTAACTATGCTCACTGCATGCACTCTTCTTGCATATCTTATATCCTACCAAAGCTCCATCATTCCCCCACTCAACCACTACCACTGTACTACTACTCACACCACCACTCATGTCTCACCCTCACTCAGCTCCCCTCCCACCAACTCAAGAAACATCCCTATGCATCCCCCACATATTCTACCAACTATATTACTCAGACATAAAGCATCCCTACAACTTAACACAGTAACCCTCCCACCATACCTATTACCCAAAGAGCACAATCATAAAGTTTCCCTTATAAACAAACACATTCAAAAACTGAGAAAACTAATAACCTCATACATATCCAAACTAGCCCTAAGTGGAGATATCCACCACAACCCTGGCCCTACCATCTCCAACCCCAATCCTCATAATCAGACTAGAAACCACAACTTCTCCCATATTACAGCCAATAGAAAGCCAAGTGACGTCCTTCTACTAAGTCTAAATATTAGAAGTATATCCAACAAAGTCCATGAACTCCATGCCACCATAGACTTGTACTCCCCAGACATAGTCATCCTGACAGAAACCTGGCTAAAACCTCACATTACCAGTGAGCAAATACTCCCTACAAGTTATGGCATACTAAGAGTAGGCCGGCTAAACAAGAAAGGAGGCGGTGTAGCTATAATATTTAAACAGCATCTAAACATCCAGATCTTAAAATCATCAGCTCCACAAATAGGCAATGAAGAAATAATATATACCAACCTCAAAATAAACCAAAACTAAACCATCAACATGACTGGATGCTACTTCCCACCTGGCCAAAACATCCCTCCACTAGAAAACCTCATCAGCTGGTCTACTCACCATCTCCCCCAAGAAACTATAATTTTAGGTGATTTCAATATTGACTGGCAATCCTGTTCTGGCAACCATCCAACCCATCATGTAAACCTTCATGGCTTCACCCAACTAGTCCAGTCGCCAACCAGGATAAATAAAAACTCCAGCAAGCACACTACCCTGGACTGGATACTAGTCAGTAAGAGCCCCCAGTCATATATAACAGGCTGCTTATCAGATAGCCTCAGTGATCAATCCCCAACATTCCTACACAAAAAAATACCTATACCAAGCTAAACCTGTTATCTACCGTCAAATATGTAAAAATCTAAACTTTAACCCACTCACATTCATCTCATCCCTCAAAGAATGTAACTGGCATCCTCTAAAGTACCTCAGTCTTGATGACGCAGTTGAATTTTTTAATACCACCTTCCTGAGCATCCTTAATTACCATGCCCCCATAAGACTTTCCAGAATCAAAGCACAACCCACCCCATGGCTACAGAAAACCACTAAGTCAGAAATGAAAAACAGGGATAAAGCCTGGGAGCACTGGCACAAAACCAAAACCCCCTCAACTAGACAGAAATTCCTAGAATTACGCAATAGAGTCAAAAAGCTAATAAAACAGGACAAATTCCAATACTACCAGTCTGCCCTAGACTCCTCCCAACACAGCCCCAAACAATTCTGGTCCTCCATAAACTCCATCCTCCACCCAGGTAAAGTCAGTACCCCTCCTCCTAACATCCCTCACTCCTCAGAAAACATTGCTACCTCATTCAACACACACTTCACACAAACCATACTATCACTAGCTAAACAACACAACCCCCCCCTCCAACCCACACCTTCAACTAGTAATCTCCCCACTGCCTTCTCTTTTTCTCCTGTACCTACCTCCAACATAAACAAACTCTTAACTAAACTTAAGCCCACCAGATTAGCAGCAGACAACCCCCCAAATGAATACCTACAAATCGCAGCTGATGCTCTGGCGTACCCAGTATCCATCTTGATTAACCAAGCTCTGTCAGAAAGTTATGTTCCCACACTGTGGAAAGTATCACATATAATTCCCCTCCACAAAGGCAGACCCTCCACAGAACTAACCAGTTACTGCCCCATAGCTATTCTCTCTCCACTCTCCAAAATACTAGAGAGATGCATACACTCTCAGGTCTCAGACTACCTCCTTACTAACAACCTCCTTTCCAATACTCAGCATGGTTTCCGACCAAACCATAGCACCACCACTGCCTTACTCTCCTTTACTAACACTATCCTTCAGCATAAAAACAATGGCTATCTCTCCTCTGCTACTTTCCTAGACCTATCTAAAGCATTTGACATGGACCCACACAAACAACTTATCTCTGTCCTCAAGAACCTATCCTTCTCACAATCTGTCACCAACTGGTTTCAGAGTTACCTGTCTGGCCACCAACAATCCGTTGTATGGCAGAATGACATATCTCCCCAACTACCTGTCTCCAGTTCCCCAAGGATCCATCCTTGGACCCCTACTCTTCTCTGTTTTCACCAATGATCTAGCCTCTGCCACCAAACATGGCACACTCATACAATACGCAGATGACTCAACCATCATCTGCTCATCCCAGTCCCTACCCAAACTGCAAAAAGTCACGCAGGAAGCCTTTTCCTCTGTTGAAACTTGGTTACCCGATGCCCAGTTAATACTCAACCCAAACAAATCTAAACTACTCATCTTCCAACCCACAAAACATACTCAAAACAACTCTCACTTTAACATCACAGCAAAAGACAACACCACTATATAACCAACTGAACACACTAAATTGCTAGGAGTGGAAATAGACAATAAACTAAAATTTGACATTCACATATCCATGACCATAAAAAAAGTCCACAAAAAACTAGGAGCGCTATACAGAAAAAAGCAACTTCTCACCAAAGCAGCAAAGATTTCAATAGCAAATTCCCACCTTATCTCCACCCTACTTTATGCCTCTGCAATATATACCAACCTAAGGCAATGCGATCTAAACAAGCTAGAGACCTGCTACAACAAAATCGCCAAATTCACCACAGGGGCATCCTACAGTAGTCACCACTGTCTCTCACTTGCTGAACTGGGCTGGCTTGAACTCCCTCACCTCCTTCAATGGTATCAACTCTCACTCACCCACAAAGTAGTAAACCATCCACTAAATGTCCCATCCCTCCAGAATCTACTCCAACCCTATCGCACCACCAGACCACTAAGATCCAGCAACAAAAATCACTTGCAGATCTCTAAAGCCAATAACTCTGCTGGTGAAGTACTATTCTCTTGCACCATAGCCAAATTATGGAACTCCCTCCCACCCACAATTACCTCCGTACAATCATGCACCCACTTCAAAACTTTACTAAAAGCACACCTAAAAACATGCTGGCTATGGCCTTGCAACTCCCACTCTAATATCACCCACCCCATCCAAACACTACCTTTCTTTCCACTCCACAAACTACCTTGATTATAACAAGCTCAGATGCTCATAAGCCAGTACTTATTATACCACAGGAACTTCTTATTGTAACATTTGTTAATGTCTGTTATGTACTTCACAGATAAAGATTCTAGTTGTCTACTGATGTACTATGTTCTTCATCTGTAAATATGTTGTAAGTAATTGCTATGTAAATTGTTAATTGCTATGAAATCCAATGTAACTACTGTCTGTTTATTTTAACTGTGGAGCTTTTCTCCCCGGGCCTCCGCTGAAAATTGACCTACGTCCAGTCGGACACTCCTGGTCAACAAATATAAATAAATAAATAAATAAATAAATAAATAAATATAAATAAATAAAAAATATCAAATCCTCCAAGGGCTCTTTTGAGGAAAAACCTAGCAAGCACAGCCAATGATAACCATAATGCCTTTTACAGCTACTTATGTAGTGTAAAAGGTAGGACCCAAGCATGTGTAGAACTAGTGACTAATGGTATCACACACACTGACCCCACAGAGATAAAAAACCTGCTATCGGATAGTTTTGGCAAAAATTTCACTCCCTTATCCCCTCCAAACTTATCACAGACCTTCCCCCCAAACTCACCCCAAACTACATATCTGAAGAGCAGGTCATTAATGCCTTGTTCAAGGCAAAAATCACAGCCTCTATGGGACCAGATGGCATCCCAGGCTGTCTTCTAAACAGGCTAAAACATGAACTAGCATCATCATTAAGTACCCTGTTCAATCATAGCCTAACCACAGACTTTGATCCTAGGGAATGGAGAACAGTAACAGTTATTCCCTACCACAAAGGTGGCCTAGCAAAAGACCCAGGAAATTACAGACCCATAAGCCTGACCAGCCTTATCTGTAAGGCCATGGAACATATAATTTATGGATCTCATAAATAAAGACATAGGCACCCTCCAAACCCTAGATTCAAACCAATTTGGCTTCATCAAGGGCAGATCCTGCCTTTTAAATCTGGTAGATTTTATCAAAAATGTGATCAAGGCCATTGACAAGGGCAAATCTGTACACACGGCATACCTTGACTTTGCAAAAGCTTTCAACACAATCCCACACTTAGGCATTACTGATACACTTATCAAACTGAATGTAAACCCCTTTGTTGTAAAATGGGCTGCCAACTGGCTCATAAACAGGACACACACTACCAAAGTGGGTGACTCCACTTCAACCAGCAGACCTGTCAACAGTGGGGTGCCACAGGGGTCAGTGCTGGGCCCCTACTGTTTAGTATATACTTCTCAGAAGTTCAGGCCAAAACAAAGAGGTTGTGGCTGGCCAAGACTGCAGATGCCTGCAAACTGGGTGCATTTATTGAATCCCCAAATTATGTCAGTATACTCTAGGAGGGTCTTACGCAGACCAGCAACTAGTGTCTTAGTCATGGTCTCAAAATGAATGCAAAGAAATGCATCATTGTTCCCTTCTGCAAAAACAATGACCCTTTACACTATCAAATCAACAACAATACCCTAAGTACCCATGAAGCGGTAAGGGATCTGGGATCACAAGTAGACTGTGACCTTAACTTCAACCACCACGTGTCTACTGTAGTAAGGAAGGCTTTCTACATAGCACACTTGATTAGTAAAGGCATCACCTCGAGAGCAAAGGAGGTTATAACCCCTTTATACTCAGCACTTATCATCCCCATAATTGAGTATAATGCCCCATTCGGCATGTACCATACAAAGTACCTGCAGCAATTGGAGAGACCTCAGAGGTTTCTAACAAAGAAGATCAAGGGACTACAGCACGTGCCATACACAGACAGACTAAAGTCCCTGTCACTATACTCTGTATCATATAGACTTCTTAGAGACGACTTATGCCTGGCTTGCAGAGCAATCTCAAACCCAAATATAATGAACTTTCTGCATATCTGTAAATCAAACGGGACTTGAGCTACCCATTCCGGGACCTAAATATGGCCTGCAACTAAAATAGAACATGCTAGGGGGACAGATTTGTCTCCCAGTGACTGCCAGTTCATGTAAAGCAGAGCATCTCTATGACACTGTTCAAGAGGAACCTGGACAAATGGGTGGAGCACCGTATGTTATTGAGGATAGCACCCATAATGCTCCCGGACATGGACAGTCATTACTAAATACATTCTTGGTTATTGACTCGCATATCTATGGTATTACATTGGGATGAATCAACAAGGTTTGAGATGACCTCCGGGTCAATAGCCTAGTAAACTCTTGTGAGCCTATGATGTGTATGTATATATATATATATATATATATATATATATATATATATATATATATATACTAAAAAATGTGAGAGTTGCAAACAGTGTTATGCAATTAATGAGGAAGAAGGAGTTATTTTAGACAACATTAATAGGACTTATATTAGGTTCCAACAAGGCAACTGTAATTCTAAATTGATTATTTATTTAGCCAAATGTGTAGCCTGCCCAGGATTTTATATAGGAAAGACAGAGGAATTTTAAGAAACGTATCTATGCACATTTGTATAGCATTAGGACGAAGGATGCAAACAATGCTTTGTACAGGCATGTAAACAAGTATGGTGACAGACACAATTTTAAATTTGCCATACTGGATAGTATTCAGATAGATCCTAGAGGGGGTAATTACAAAGGTATGTTATCTTATAAAGAAATATGGTGGCAGCTATACACTGATGCCTCTACACCTCCAGGGCTTAATGACTATGTCACCATTAAACCCCTTTTGACCATTGCATAGACACTTCATGTTATATACAGTTGTATAAAATAATTATGACTAATTAAGGCCACAAATGTAACATTTATTTTGTACTATAATAGAGAAGCACTTTTTAACCATGAAATGCATAACGTTTTTTTAAAAAAAGCATTTTTTAAAAAAGCGTTTTTTAATAATGACGTTTTTTCAAAAATGATTTGTATATACAGTACTTTATTGTACTAGAATTTACAGGATGAGTTTCAAAATCATTTTTAGTGTACATGTTGCTTTAAAAAAATTTTTGTATTTTTTGGCGCCAAAACATTTATTTAAATGGTAACAGTTTCTTTTGTGTTGTTCTGATGAAGCCCGTATTGTAGCGGGTGAAAGCGCTTAACTAAGTCTGACATTAAACTGAAATTTTAACGACATTGGAGTGATGACAATTTCATTTCAGTAGCTTTGTAATTGTCACTTACTGGTTACATCAGGTGGGTTTGGCGTCTCAAGAGCCCGTGGTATTGGCATTCTACATCCCTTGTTGTTTTTGTTCAGTTGTAAATGGAACGCTTTTTGTTGCTTGGTTCTGGAGTATTACACGAATACAAATACATCGAACCATATCGCGTGGAGTACGTAAGCCTCGAACGTCCAAACCTGTAAATTCCAAAATGTCGATTTGTTTTGGTTGGCCCTTCTGCAGTATAGCTCCGTAAGGTAAGTGTGCGATAGATAGGACTTTAGGGTTAGGATTTGGGTTAAGGTAAGTGCATAGATAGGTAATGTATGTAAGATTTAGTGTAGTGTTAGATGT